>NC_089259.1:41252602-41555632 GCF_963930625.1 Muntiacus reevesi | reverse complement strand
TTTGAACAACAAATATATTTGAATCATATTCTTATATGCCTTAAAAATCCAAAGGAGCCTAATAAATTCTGTGCTTCATTTTCGCTGGCTGGTTGGTTCTCCCATTACTATCTAGACCATGAGGTTATTGAAAAGTCACTCATTATTAGAGAAATGCAAATCAAAACCACAATGAGGTACCATTACACGAGTGTCAGGATGGCTGCTATCCAAAAGTCTACAGGCAACAAATGCTGGAGAGGGTGTGGAGAAAAGGGAACCCTCTTACACTGTTGGTGGGAATGCAAACTAGTACAGCCACTATGGAAAACAGTGTGGAGATTTCTTAAAAAACTGGAAATAGAACTGCCATATGACCCAGCAATACCACTTCTGGGCCTACACACCGAGGAAACCAGATCTGAAAGAGACACGTGCACCCCAATGTTCATCGCAGCACTGTTTATAATAGCCAGGACATGGAAGCAGCCTAGATGCCCATCAGCAGATGAATGGATAAGGAAGCTGTGGTACATATACACCATGGAATATTACTCAGCCGTTAAAAAGAATTCATTTGAATCAGGTCTAATGAGATGGACGAAACTGGAGCCCATTATACAGAGTGAAGTAAGCCAGAAAGATAAAGAACATTACAGCATACTAACACATATATATGGAATTTAGAAAGATGGTAATGATAACCCTATACGCAAAACAGAAAAAGAGACACAGAAGTACAGAACAGACTTTTGAACTCTGTGGGAGAAGGTGAGGGTGGGATGTTTCAAAAGAACAGCATGTATATTATCTATGGTGAAACAGATCACTAGCCCAGGTGAGATGCATGAGACGAGTGCTTGGGCCTGGTGCACTGGGAGGACCCAGAGGAGTCGGGTGGAGAGGAAGGTGGGAGGGGGGATCGGGATGGGGAATACGTGTAACTCTATGGCTAATTCATGTCAATGTATGACAAAACCCACTGAAATGTTGTGAAGTAATTGGCCTCCAACTAATAAAATAAAATTAAAAAAAAAAAAAAAAAAGAAAAAAGAAAGAAAAGTCTACAGATGCAGCAAATCCTCAAAACCTCATAGGGTTTCATGTCTCAACTTCTGGCATACATGTGTTTTGCTAAGTTATGTAGAATGCTCACCATTTCCTGTTCACTGAAGTCAATTATCATGATAATATAAATTATCAATAGAGTGGATTTCTTTGATGTCTCGTGGAATGTCAGGAAAGCAAAGTTTGTGTAGACTCAGTTCAATTCATTTAAGTCAATCAGTCGTGTCCAACTCTTTGTGACCCCAAGGACCACAGCACACCAGGCTTCCCTGTCCATCACCAACTCCTGGATCTTGCTTTAACTCATATCCATTGAGTTGGTGATGCCATCCAACCATCTCATCCTAACCCCTTCTCCTCCTGCCTTCAATCTTTCCCAGCATCAGCATCCCTGCCTTCAATCTTTTTCAATGAGTCAGTTCTTATCAGGTGGCCAAAGTATTGGAGATTCAGCTTCAGCATCAGTCCTTCCAATGAATATTCAGGACTTATTTCCTTTAGGATTGATGGGTTTGATCTCTTTCTCTATCTAGGGGACCCTCAGGTGTCTTTTCCAACACCACAGTTCAAAAACATCAGTTCATTGGTGCTCAGCTTTCTTGATGGTCCAACTCTCACATCCATACATGACTGTATGGATACTTTCAATACTTTTCCAAAGCTATAGAAAAACCATAGCTTTGGTTGGACAGACCTTTGTCGGTATAGTCTCTGTTTTTGATATGCTGTGTAGGTTTTCTTCCAAGGAGCTTTCATAGCTTTTCTTCCAAGGAACGAATATCTTTTAATTTCATGGCTGCAATCACCATCTGCAGTGATTTTGGAGCCCAAGAAAATAAAGTCTGTCACTGTTTCCACTGTTTCCCCATCTATTTGTCATGAAGTGATAGGACCAGATGCCATGATCTTTGTTTTTTGAATGTTGAATTTTAAGCCAGTTTTTGTAGACTATTTCAGGGCAAAGAATATAATCACATTGCAACAAGAGCTACAAGATTATTAAAGCATACTGCCACTTTTATTATATAAAGACAAACTCTATGTTCTTTCTTGATAATGAGAATTCAGAGAAAAATATTTGTCATGTCCATGGCTAGATACTAATGCCTCAGGCCACTGTGAGAGTCTTCCCATACCTGGAAGCACCACCTTAGGGTGGCTCCATGCCTGAGGGGATACAGTCTTTCTCCTTCCAAGCTTCAAACCTCTGTTTCTTCTGGCCAGCTCTGGGCACTCTTCAGAGAGCAACCACAGAATACAGATTGGTGCTTTTGGTGCTTCTTCATGTGCTTTAAATTATCTGCTATAGACATTTAAAACTAGCATTATGCAAAATAAAGATGAAGAGTAAATTCATGCTAGTAGTTGAAAGAAAGAAAAAAAGAAAGAAAGTGAAGTCACTGAGTTGTGTCCAACTCTTTGCAACCCCATGGACTGTAGCCTACCAGACTCCTCCATCCATGGGATTTGCCAGGCAAGATTAATGGAGTGGGTTGCCATTTCCTTCTCCAGAGGATCTTCCTGACTCAGGGATCGAATCCAGATCTTCCACATTGTAGGCAGATGCTTCACCATCTAAGCCACCAGAGAAGTCACCTAAGAAAAATCTACATTTGATGAGGATGGGATTCGAACCCACACGTACAGAGCACAATGGATTAGCAGTCCATCACCTTAACCACTCGGCCACCTCATCTGGAATTTTCCAGACCAGAATACTGGAGCAGATAGCCTTTCCCTTCTCCAGGGGATCTTCCCAATCCAGGGATCGAACCCAGGTCTCCTGCATTGCAGGCAGATTGCTTACCAGCTGAGCCACAAGGGAAGCCCAGTAGTTTGAGTGTTTCTTTATTTAGAATGACATTGGTGGTGGTGGTTTAGTTGCTAAGCCATATCTGACTCTTGCAACCCTGTGGACTGTAGCCTGCAGGGCTCCTCTGTCCATGGGATTTTCCAGGCAAGAATATTGGAGTGGATTGCCATTTCCTTCTCCAGGGGATCTTCCCAACCCAGGAATCAAACCCAGGTCTTCTGCATTGCAGACAGATTCTTTACCAACTGAGCTATGAGGGAAGTCCACAGAATGACATTAAATAGCAAATAAAAAGCACCATGAAAAATCAAAAGAAATGTTCTGGAAGAAAAGAAAAAGCTTAGTATGTACATTAAAGAGCCTTTTCTCCTGCTCTTTGAACAAGAGTTTGTATATCTTCACTTTGCCTTGTGCCTCACAAAGTGTAGCCAGCCTTGCCAGAATCAGGAGATTCTGAGATAAGCAACAATTTGAGAACCACTGTCCTAACACATCAGGAAATCAAAGAGAGAGCTCTTCCAGCTGTTAGTATATCTCAGTTATTATTAATTTTTTCTAATTTCTCTGGAGATAATCACAGAGATGGTTTATGGAACCATTGTACCTGCACTGAGATGAAACTTCACTATGAAACTCAATTTATTGTGCAGCCTCTATGGGTCCCACTGTAACAAGAGAACCACCATAGCATTTCAATGTCATCCAAATCAAACAGTCTTTAAAGATGTTAGGTTATCTCTTCTCAGTGCATGTGTACTCTTAGCAAAATCTGAAGATCCCTTTGGGGTAGAATCAGAGGGAAGTTTGTTACATACACTTGTGTCTATATTCATTGTATATACTCCTCAAAGAATCTTATTATCCCCATTAAATTAACATATTCAGAGTCTGTGAATGTACATTGGTCTACAAATTGTGAGTAGAGTTATTAATAGAATTTTCTATTGTAGTGACTAGTATTAGCTTTCATTTATTCAAATGAAGAAATACCCTAAATGGAAACCCATCAGTCTCACTCTAGGACTTTAAGATGAATTCCATAGATACCCATGGATCTAGGTGGTCTAAATGCCACTCAGGCCCCCCTGTTCTTATTTTTGTTATATCCATCTTGCCTCTGGGCAGTGCTTCCCTGGTGACTCAGTGGTAAAAAAAATCTGCCTTCAATGCAGGAGACATGGGTTCGATCCTTGGATTGAGAAGATCCCCTGGAGAAGGGAATAATAACCCACTCAAGTATTCTTGCCTGGGAAATCCCATGGACAGAGAAACCTGGCAGTCTACAGTCCACAGTGTTGCAAAAGAGCCAAACACAACTTAGCGACTAACCAACCCGCTTGCCACTGATGATTAACTGCTGCCATCTAGATTCTTCCATTCTGGAATATTAGACTCCAGGGAGGTGGCAACATTTTCCAGTCCTAAACCTGGCCTTCTTAACATTATGGTACCCCTTCAGTATCATTCATTGAGCTTTCCCAAGGAGCATACAATGAAGATATTTCCAGTTGTTTCCAGATAATCCATTCTAATATCTTCACTTCACTCTGAACTTCTGTTCTATTCCTCAATATTATGCTAATGAAAGTCTAGTACATTGAACTCATTTACACTTGCACATAATATCTACAGGCTTCAGTTTAACATCTACCACTATCGTCATGCATGCATGCTCAGTCTTGTCTCTTTTTTAACTCCATGGACTGCAGCCCACCAGGCTCCTTTGTCCATGGGATTTTCCAAGTGTCAACTAAGATATATAGCCACAACTTAAAAGTAGAGTGCTATTTTATTTGGTGGGATTGTTTAGGACTCCAAGCCTGGAGACAGCATCTCAGTAACTATAAGAAAACTGTTCCAAGGAAGCTGGATGGGGCATCAGGGTATACACAGTTTTGCAGCAAAGTGGGCAGGCAGTCTAAACACCAAAGATAAGATATCCAATTAAGGAATTTATAATTGTTTGTATGGGAAGATGCAAGCCTCTGGGCTCACTGAATTGATTTCTTTTATATGTACCTCAGCTCTTTAGGGCCAAATCCTGTTTATTTTTCACCTTAAGTACTGGCAGGTGGTTGCTTCTTACATTTCACCAGCTTCTCAGCAATCACTGTGGGCACCTGCTGGATCTCTGTTTGAGGAGCCCTCATTCACATTTCTCCTGGAGAAGGGAAAATACCCATTCCAGTATTCTGGCCTGGAGAATCCTATGGACTGTATAGTCCATGGGGTTGCAAATAGTCGGACACAGCTGAGCAACTTTCACTTTCACTTTCATTCACATTTGGTGGCCAGGAATCACTGATGGCTATGACATCTCTTGTTTATTGATATGGCAAGAGATATTTTCATTTCACAAGCAAGAACACTGGAGTGGGTTACCATTTCCTACTCCAAGGGGTTTTCCAAACCAATGATCGAACTCATGTCTTTTGTGCCTCCTGCATTGGCAGGCTGTTTCTTTACCACTGTTCTCCCCAAGAAGCCACATGTACACTACAAAAACCAGCTCCTAGTCAGTATGATTTGAGGATTATGCTGAATCCTAAGTATGAATGAGTAGACTTCATATATAAATTTGTTTTTATCTTCATTTTTATATTCATCCATCCTTGCCTAAAACACTCAAGATCAATCTTTCCACCTATGTCTTCTTGGTTTCATTCATATCCTTACCAGAACCTAAAATGACTTTGATGTGAATGCTGTTTCTTGCTGCATCAGACTTTTTACTTCTCTACCCAAATGGTACTGAGATTTAACAGTGGTATTTAACCTGGAGTCAATGATTATTTGTGAGGGAAGGAATTAAAGTGAACAAAACAGCTCTGTTGTTGCTTTCTTTGCTTATGTTTGGTGTGGTTCTTTTATTATTTTGTTTTCAAAACAAGGGAGAACAGACTCCTGTGCAATGTTGAAGAGAAGGGTTTATAAGAAGCTGGGGTTCATAAGAAGTTCAGGCTTTCTTCTCTAATACCTATTCCAATTGACAGGATCCTACTCTCCTTATCAGTTATGTGTACATTTCTTTTCCATTGAAACAGGATAAACAAATTTTAGTCATTTAGCTACCACTTATAATTGTGGGAGCTTTGACACTGCATTTTAACTCTCATTAGTTTCATTTCTTCACATATAGAGATTAGATATCATAATCTATATAATTTGATCCTTTGTTTACTGACCTATGATGTTACAATTTCTCCCTCTCTCATTATCTAGTGTTAGAAAAAAATTTTTTTTTCAATTATTTCTCTAAATATAACCTTTTTTGTTTTATTTTACAGCTGGTTCAGATGTTACTCTGAATTTTAGTGGAATCCAGTAAAAATTACTAGAAGGCCAATGGTAGTATGTGTAGATGTAGTAATTCAACCAAAAGCATTTCATATTGCTGCAAATTCATAATATGGCCAATCATCTTGCAATTATTTTTAATTTGCAGTAACAGAAAAGTACAGGTAGTTACTGAGTAAAGATCAAAAATAGCCATTGTGAATTAAGAGCATTAGGACATGTCGAGTATTTAAAATGTGGTCTTATGCCCAAAAGCTTGGCCTCTCTGTACCCCTGTGCTGTACATTTGGGTGAAATAGAAAAGAGTAGATTTAGTGTTTTGCCAGCAAAGGGATAGACACTGGATTTCTGCCTCAAAAAACTGTCAACTCCAGAGAACCTGATGTTCTTCTAACCTTGATGAGCTTCTTTGTCTCTTTAATGTTTTCTTGGGTGATTTCTTGGCTGCTCCTTCCATGATTAGAAGAGAGGAGAAGACTGTATGTGCCCAGCCATGTCCAACTCTTTGAAATCCCAAGGAATGTAGCCCACTAAACTCCTCTGTCCATGGGATTTTGCAGTCAAGAATACCGGAGGGGGTTGCCTTTTTCTACTCCAGGGTTTTTTTCTGACTCAGATATCAAACTCATGTCCCCCACATTGACAGGCAGATTCTTTACCACTGCACTACTTGGGAATGCTGAACTGTTCGTCAAATCCACCATTTATTACTCATGGAAGATTATAGTGGCTGGAGTCTTGCCTATATGAAATGGAGAACAGAAAGGCTTTCATGTATGGGATGCCCACAAGACATTGCTTGGTTTTAGTACTTTATAAAAATGCTTCATAAAAAATATAAAACTTTTTTTGCATGTTGCATAATCCAAATCTATTATAAGAGGACTCATAAGATTAAGAACTGTATCTTGTTTGCTGATTAGTAGCTAAGCTGTGTCCAACTCTATGGAACCCCATGGACTTTAGCCTGCCAGGCTCCTCTGTCCACGGGTTTTCCCAGGGAAGAATACTGGAGTGGGTTACCATTTCCTTCTCTAGGGGATCTTCCCCACCCAGGGATTTAACCCATACCTCCTACACTAGGAGGCAGATTCTTTACCACTGAACTACCAGGGAAGTCCATGCAGTAGTTGGAAGGAATCAAAATAAAATTAACTAAATTATAAGTAAAAAAAAAAAAAAGGAATTTGTGGGAGTTCTATATATCCAAGGCCAACCAGATGTCAAGATGATCAATAAATTAACACAAAGAGAGAAACTGAAAACAACAAAATATTTTCAAGGCAGGAATAAAGATGCAGAAGCAGAGAACAGACATGTGGGCACAGTGAGGGAAAGGGAGGATGGGGCAAAGTAGGAGACTAGAATCAAAATACATACACTACTACGTGTCAAATGCATAATTAGGGGAAACCTGCTACAATGCACAGGAAGTTCAGTCTGATGCTTTGTGTGGCAGGCTTTGGGGAGTAGTGGGAGGGAAGTCCAAGAAGGAGGGATCTATGTGTTCAGTTTAGTTCAGTTCAGTCGCTCAGTCGTGTCTGACTCTTTGTGACCCCATGAATCCCAGCACACCAGGCCTCCCTGTCCATCACCAACTCCTGGAGCTTACCCAAACTCACGTCCATTGAGTTGGTGATACCATCTAACCATCTCATCCTCTTTCGTCTCCTTCTCCTCCTGCCTTCAATCTTTCCCAGCATCAGGGTCTTTTTAATAAGTCAGCTCTTAGCATCAGGTGGCCAAAATATTGGAGTTTCAGTTCAACATCAGTCCTTCCAATGAATATTCAGGACTGATTTCCTTTAGGATGGGCTGGTTGGCTCTCCTTGCAGCCCAAGGAACTCTCAAGAGTCTTCTCCAACACCATAGTTCAAAAGCATCAATTCTTCTGTGCTCTGTTTTCTTTATATTCCAACTCTCACATTCATACATGACTACTGGAAAAACCATAGCCTTGACTAGATGGACCTTTGTTTGAAAAACAATGTCTCTGCTTTTTAATATGCTGTCTAGATCGATCATAACTTTCCTTCCAAGGAGTAAGCATCTTTTAATTTCATGGCTGCAATCACCATTTGCAGTGATTTTGGAGATCCCCAAAATAAAGTCAGCCACTGTTTCTACTGATCTAAGTGTACATATAGCTGATTCACTTCACTGTACAGCAGAAATTAACACAATATTGTAAAACAATTATCCAATAGTAATTTTTGAAAGTCTTTATTCATTTACTCTGACAGTGCAAGAAAGAGACCAAAAGTGGTGCTTCCTCTCAACTATCTGCCACAGAACGGCACCAGGTGAGGTACTGACCCAGCTGTGGATCAGCACAGATGGGGGAGTTTCTCTCACTCATTACCAAGGAACCTCCAGCAGAAGACTCCTGCTATTTTATTGAGTAGCAGGTGAAAGAGTAGGAGAATAGGAAGGGCTAAGAGTAGAAAGGTAGTGAGTCAAAATGGAGGTAACCATAGGCAAAAGCTCATCTTCTGCATCTGAGTTGTCAACCAAGGAGGAAGGAATTTTTGTCTCTCAAGTCTTGTGTCTTCCCTCATGGCTCAGACGTAAAGAGTCTGCCTACAATGCGAGAGACCCGGGTTTAATCCCTGGGTTGGGAAGATCTCCTGGAGTAGGAAATGGCAACCCACTCCAGTACTCTTGCCTGGAAAATCCCATGGACAGAGGAGCCTTGTAGGTTACAGTCCATGGGGTTGCAAAGTCAGACACAACTGAATGGCTTCACTTTCACTTTCTTTCAAGTCATGTAGTTTAATAGCCATCCACACTGACAATCTATTTGAATCTTTGGAACAGGGATGAAGTGGATGGAAAACTCTTACAGGAAAACTCCATAAAGACTGAAGTGTCTGCAATTGTAAAAGGAGTGCATTTATTTGAAATAAAGTAACTGGCATTATCTTGTCCTTTCCCATAAACCACTTGAACTCATCCTTTTATTTTCCATTAAAACAATGAACCCCCCCACCCTCACCCCATGGCTTGGGAAATGATAGGCAGCATATTGAGTATATCATATACTCCAATTAGACCCATTGATGTGGGCTACAGATCCAGGGTTTTTATCAGATGTAATCGCCACTGGAAGATATTAAGAAGAGGTGGCAAGAATACATAGAAGAACTATATAAAAAGATTTTAATGACCCAGATAACCACGAAGGTATGGTCACTAGAGCCAGACATCCTGGATTGCAAACTCAAGGGGGCCTTAGGAAGCATCGCTATAAGAAAAGCTAGTAGAGGTGATGGAATTCCAACTGAGCTATTTCAAATCCTAAAAGATGATGCTGTGAAAGTGCTGCACTCAATATGCCAGCAAATTTGGAAAACTTAACAGTGGTCACAAGACTGGAAAAGGACAGTTTTCCTTTCAATCCCAAAGAAGGGCAAAGAGAAAGAACTGAAACTACTGCACTGTTGCACTCATTTCATATGCTAGCAAAGTAATGCTCAAAATTCGTCGTTAGGTTTCAACAGTAAATTAACCTAGAACTTAAAGATGTACAAATTGGGTTAATAAAAGGCAGAGGAATGAGAGATCAAATTGCCAACATCCATTGGCTTGTAGAAAAAATAAGAGAATCTAAGGAAAACTTGTATTTTTGCGTTATTGACTACACAGAAACCTTTGACTTTGTGGATCACAACAAACAGTGGAAAATTCTTAAAGCAATGGGAATACCAGCCACCTTACCTGCCTTCTGTATGCAGGTTAAGAAGCAACATTTAGAACCAGACATGGAACAATGGACTGGCTCAAAATTGGGAAAGGAGTAAGTCAGGGCAGTATATTGTCACCCTGCTTATTTTAACTTATATGTAGAGTACATCATGTGAAATGTCAGGCTGGATGAAGCATAAGCAGGAATCAAGATTGCCAAGAGAAATATCAATAACCTCAGATATGCAGATGAAACCACCCTAATGGCAGAAGTGAAGTGGAATTAAATAGCCTCTTGATAAAGGCTAAAAAGCCGAGAGAAAAAGCTGGCTTAAAACTCAACATTCGAAAGACAAAATTAATTTCATCTGGTCCCATCACTTCATGGTAAATAGATAGGGAAACAGTGACAGAATTTATTTTATTGGGCTCCAAAATCACTGCAGGTAGTGATTGCAGCCATGAAATTAAAAGACATTTGCTCCTTGGAAGAAAAGCTATGACAAAACTAGACAGTATTAAAAAGCAGAGATATTACTTTGCCACAAAAGTCCGTCTAGTCAAAGCTATGCTTTTTCCAGTAGTCATGTATGGATTTGAGAGTTTCATAAAGAAAGTTGAGCACCCAAGAACTGATGCTTTTGAACTGTGGTGTTGGAAAAGACTCTTGAGAGTCCTTTGGACTGCAAGGAGATCAAGCGAGTCAATCCTAAAGGTAATCAACCCTGAATATTCATTGGAAAAGATCCCGATGCTGAGAACAATTGAAGGCAGGAGGAGAAGAGAATGACAGAGGACAAGATGGTTGGATGGCATCATTGACTCATTGGACATCAGCTTGAGAAAACTCCAGGAGATGGTGAAGGACAGGGGAGCCTGGTGTATTGCAGTCCATGGGGTTGCAAAGAGCCAGACAGGACAGAGTGACTGAACAACAATAATGGAAACTGAACAGGATATAAACATTGACTATCAGGGCTTGGGTCTTCCAAGGAGGCTCAGTGGTAGAGAATCCACTTGCCAATGCTGAAGATGGGTGTTTGATCCCTGGATTGGGAGGACCACCTGGAGAAGGAAAGGGTAACCCACTCCAGTATTCTTGCCTGGGAAATTCCATGGACAGAGGACCCTGGCAGCTATAATCCATGGGTTCTCAAAAGAGTCAGACCTGACTTAGTGACTAAACAGAAACAAGTAGGTTTTGTATGGTATGGCCTAAGTCAGGGGAATGTGCAGGCAGGAATGGTTAAGTCAAACTGGAAGAAAGTATCAACTACACTCAAAATTGAGTGAAAAAAATAAATAAATAAATAAATTAAAAAAAAAAAAAATTGAGTGAGACCACTCCAGATAGGATGAGAGGGCCCATGTGATTTATCTGTTAGGTGGGATAGCTTTTCCATGCTGTTGTGGCACATTCTGACAGCAGTGACAGTCTCCAGGCCCAGTTTGGATGCAATCTGAATTTCCATGGCTGTCCTCCAAAGATCGCAATGAATCTATTTGCTCTGGGAAAGAGAAAAACTAACTCATTCTCCATGTTGAGCTGACAGTCCTGCTCTACTCATTGGTTCTTCTCCCTGTTTAGTGTAGAGGTGAGCATCTATAGATTTAATAAAAAAGCTTATTAGTAATATCTAAATTTACCTAAATCTCCTTTCCTCAAGGAAAGGGTCACAAGGCTTATTTATACGCCAGTCTCATGCTTGCCAATCTCAACTAAACAAGCAGACCATTAGCCACACTCTTTGAAATTGTAACATGGCACATTCTGTGGTGGCCTGGAAAACCATGAAGCTCTGCCCATTGTTCCACATCTCCTTCACTTCATTCAGTAACCGACAGAGCTATCTCCAATTGGATTGCAGCCACACTTTCTTCCATCCTAGTAGAACTTAACTGGAAAGAGACATCAGTAAATCAGTCCCATGCAGGGTTTCAGGAAGTCACTGTGTCTGAATGCCCATTGCACTAGTGGAGAATATTTCCTCTTGGGAGGCAGGGGAGCACTCCTGGGACCTACTCTTGGAGTTATGAGACAGCAGCTGGGCCAGAAATTACCATTTGTGCTTCACCAGAGAAAGCTTGAGCCTCCTCTATCAGGCAAATTGAAGTCTCTTTTTAGACCCATGACATGATTGGAATTTCCAAATGTAATACTACTTTAGAACTATGAATCTTGTGGCCACTAGCCTCCCAGACCCAATAACAGGCCAGTAATTGCCTCTCAAAAGATGTTTACCTTTTAGCCACCTCTAGGAGCCTGTGGGTCCAGAAGACTAAAGGGTAGGTTCTAACTGATAAACTGAGAGGTTGCTGTGATCTGTAACTCTAATGGCAAATGTAAATTGGGGGGGGGGGGGGTGGTTGTCCCAGGAAAGAGCAAGCTAAGTAGCTTGATGGAGCGCCTCCAGGGTATCCTATTGTTCAGGGCCCCACTCAGAGCCAGTGGCCTTTTTAGTAACCCAGGAGATAAGTAGCATCAGATCTTCTTCACAGGAAAAGTAAGAGACTCAGTAACCAAATAGGTCTACCAATCACTGGGCCGCCTTTTCTTAAAATGTTTTATTTTGTATTGGGGTATAGTCAGTTAACAATGTTGTGATAGTTTCAGGTGAACAACAAAGGAACTTAGCCATACATATACATGTATCCATTCTCCCCAAATTCCCCTCCCATCTGTCAAGACAGAGGGTCAAATTCTTGGCAGTCCTCTCCTCTAAATGAGATATCATGCTTCTTCCCAAATTTTACCCAGGAATTTTACTTAAGTTGCAAGATCTTAAAACTTGTGCATGTCAACTGTTTTGCCATATGTGGGCAGTAGGTTTTCCAGCCCCTGTTGGGCATGGCCCTTGTTCTCAACTCACCAGGAAGATGTCACCAATAAAGAGAAAGGCTAATCCTCCCTCTTGGAGCAGATAGTTTTTCTAGATCATGACATATCAATAGAAGACAGGCAGTAGCCAGGGGATTTCAGCCTTGTAGAGGTAAAGTTGTCTTGAATCCCATTTTGCATAAAGGAAAACTGAACCTGATCATCTTGGTGCAGAAGGATGCGGATGAAGGCACTTATATCAACTGCTGCATTATTTTAGCTCCAACAATAGCTTCTATGACACTCACCATGCCAGTCATTGTCTTGATTACAGTATTGAATTGCCTTCAACAAGTGGTGAATCTTAAAGGCTTTCATGCAGGCCAGATAGGACTATTGAATGGAGAAATAGTCTCACAGAGGAATTTGGTTTCCTTAAGCTCAGAAATAACTAGGTATTTCTCCTCATCTGCTATTGCTTTAGGGAGACAGTGGCATTAGACATTGGTAGCTAGATTGGTTCATAGTCATCCCTATGTCTCACTAAGACAGTCTTAACTGGAGCAATTCTCATTAAGGCTTGAGAACAAAGGTGAGCAGGAGTGCCCATAGAGAACATGTTCATACCAGTAGTGCATTCATTAATGGGATCCATAATAATAGAAGATAGAGAGTTCCGAAAGGATCCACTCTTAGCCAGGACTGAACAAGAGTCCTCCCAGCGGTTGTGAATTTAGAATGAAACCCAGAGAACATTATCAGTTTCCCCATTATGGTGCCAGGTGACTCAGGCATCAAAGTCACCTGTGCTCTCCTATACAAAAGGCCAAAAAAGTACAGTATCCTCCAATCACCCCCATTAAACCATGACCCTAACATGTGGCTCATCTCTGGGGGCAGGAAGACCTTGGCCTAACTCCCAGATTTGTTTATTTTTAACAGCCAGCCTGAAGGTCTTTGTAAAAGCTGGCAAGACTCTCTAATTCATCTCCAGACTCAGCGGGAAGAGAGGAGGTGACCACCTCATAAGGGAGGTTAACTGAACCTGATAACCAGTGGGACTACTACAGACAATACTAGAAACCAAGTCTTGTTAGTAGTCTCGTTGCCTACTGTTCAGACACCATCTCTATAAGCACAAACAACAACCAGGGTGGCTTGCAGGGCTGCAATTGTCTCTGCCAGCATGGTCCAGACATGGTTTCCAGGGCAGCATCCTCCCCAGAGTGGGTCTAATGTGTCAAAGCCCAAGTAACCATCAGTCAAGGAAGAAGTGGGTCTCAAGTGTGTTGTCCTCTCATTACCTGCCTTCCCCTCTTCTGTAGAAAAAGTCAGAGCATCCTGGAGGAAGGGGTCTGCAGTGACAATCCCACAAGGCACCCCTGCCCTTAATTAAATTTAGTGGTTTTGACAGCAGATTAACCAAGTTTCAAAGGTCTCTTCTCATTCTACTATTGTCATCGATTTCTTTACAATGTCCACTTAGGAAGGCATTATATCTTATCTTTCTATTTTTTGGAATTCTTATTCAGATTGGTACATTTTTCCCTTTCTCCTTTGCCCTTCACTTCTCTTTTCTCAGCTATTTGTAAGATCTCCTCAGGCAACCACTTTGCCTTTTTTGCATTTCTTTTTCTTGGGAATGGTTTTGGTCACTGCCTCTTGTATAGTGTTATGAACCTCCATCCATAGTTCTTCAGGCACTCTGTCTATCAGATCTAATCCCTTGAATCTATTTGTCACTTCTGCTGTATAAACATAAGGAATTTGATTTAGGTCCTGGTGGCTCAGAAGTTAAGCATCTGCCTACAATGAGGGAGACCTGGGTTCAATCCCTGGCTCATGAAGATCTTCTGGAGAAGGAAATGACAGTGCACTTCAGTATTCTTGCCTGGAAAATCCCATGGACAAAGGAGCCTAGTGGGCTACAGTCTATGGGGTCGCAAAGAGTCGGACATGACTGAGTGACTTCACTTTCACTGTCATACCTGAATGGTCTAGTGATTTTCCCTACTTCACTTTAAGTCTGAATTTTACAGTTAGGAGCTCATGATCTGAGTCACAGTCAGTTCCAGGTCTTGTTTGTGCTAACTGTATACAACTTCCCCATCTTCAGTTGCAAAGAATATAATTAATTTGATTTCAGTATTGACCATCTGGTGATGTTCGTGAGTAGTCATCTCTTGTGTTGTTAAGACAGTGTTTTCTATGACCAGTGCATTCTCTTTGCAAGACTCTGGTGGCCTTTTCTCTGCTTCATTTTGTACTCCAAGCCCAGACTTGCCTGTTACTCCAGATATCTCTTAAATTCCTACTTTTGCATTCCAGTCCCCTATGATGAAAAGGACATCTTTTTGTTGTTGTTGCTAGATCTGGAAGGTTTTGTAGGTCTTCATGGAACCATTTAACTTCAGCTTATTTGGCATTAGTGACTGGGGGATAGACTTGGATTACTGTGATGTTAAATGGTTTGCCTTGGAAATGAACCAAGATCATTCTATCACTTTTGAGATTGCACCCAAGTATGGTATTTCAGACTCTTGTTAACTATGAAGGCTACTCCATCTCTTCTAAGGGATTCTTGGCCATGCATGCATGGTAATTTGCTTGTCATGTCTGACTCTTTGTGACACTATGGACTGTAGCTCACCAGGCATCTCCGCCCATGGGATTCTCCAGGCGAGAATAAGTTTCCACTTTGACTCAGCTTCTTCATTCTTTCTAGAGCTATTTCTCCACTCTTCCCTTCTTCCCAAGTAGCATATTGGACACCTACTAACCTGGGGAGCTCATCTTTCAGTGTCAGTTCTTTTTGCCTTTTCATACTGTTCATGGGTTTCTAAAGGCAAGAATGTTGAAGTGGTTCACCACTCCCTTCTCCAGTGGATCACATTTTGTCAGAACTCTACCATGATCCATCCATCTTGGGTGGCCCTGCATGGCGTAGCTCATTGTTTCATTGAGTTACACAAGGCTATGATCCATGTGATGATTTTGAATAGATTTTGGTGACTGAGCTTTCATTCTGTCTACCCTCTGATGGATGAAGATAAGAGTTTTCTGCAAGCTTCCTGATGTGAGTCCAGGCTATTGAGAAAACGGGGTCCTGTTCTTGTGCCAGAGCCTTGCTCAGTAGATATTTAATTCTAGAGATTGCTTCAAGAAAATGAGAGATACCAAGGGAATATTTCATGCAAAGATGGACATAATAAAGGACAGAAATGGCAAGGATATAGCAGAAGCAGAAGAGATTGAGAAGAGATGGCAAGAACACACAGAAAAACTGTACAAAATATGTCTTAATGACCTGGATAACAATGATGGTGTGGTCACTCATCTTAGAACTAGACATTCTGGAGTGTGAAGTTAAGTGGACCTTAGGAATCATTACTATGAACATAGTAAGTGGAAGTGATGGAATTCCAGTTGAGCTATTTCAAATCCTAAAAGATGATGCTGTTAAACTGCTGCACTTAATATTCCAGCAAATGTGAAAAACTCAGCAGAGGCCACAGGACTGAGTTTTCATCCCAATCTCAAAGAAAGGCAATGCCAAAGAATGTTCAAACTACTGCACAATTGTGCTCATTTCACATGCTAGCATGGTAATGCTCAAAATCCATCAAACTAGGCTTGGACAGTACTTGAACTGAGATCTTCCGGGTATACAGGCTGGAATCAGAGATAAAATTGCCAACATTTTTGGATCATAGGAATAGCAGGAGAATTCCAGAAAAAAAAAAAAAAAATCTACTTCTGCTTCATTGCCTATGCTAAAAGTTTTGTGTGGATCACAACAAACTGGAAAATTCTTAAAGAGATGGGAATACCAGACCACCTTACCTGCCTTTTGTGAAATCTGTAAGCAGGTCAAGAAGTAATAGAACTGGAAATAAAACAGTAGATTGGTCAAAACTGGAAAAGGAAGACATCAAGACTGTATATTGTCACATTGTTTATTTAACTTTATCAGAGTACAACATGCATAATGCCCAACTGGATGAATCACAACCTGGAATCAAGATTTCTGGGAGAAATATCAATATCCTCAGATATGCAGATGACATCACCCTAATGGAAGAAATTCAAGAGGAAGTAAAGAGACTCTTGATGAAGATGAAAGAAGAGAGTGAAAAAGAAGACTTAAACTCAACATTCAAAATACTAAGATCATGGCATCCGGTTCCATAACTTCATGACAAATAGATCTGGAAAAAATTGGAAACAGTGACAGACTTCATGTTCCTGTGCTCTAGAATCACTGAGGACAGTTACTGCAACCATTATATTAAAGGATGCTTGCTCTCTGGAAGAAAAGCTATGACAAACCTTGACAGTGTATTAAAAAGCAGAGACATCACTTTGCTAACAAAGGTCTCTATAGTCAAAGCTGGTCCATACATTCAAGCTACTGGTTTTTCCAGCAATCATGTACAGATGTGAGAGCTGGACAATAAAGAAGGCTGAGAGCTGAAGAATTGATCCTTTTGAACTGTGGTGTAGGAGAAGATGCTGGGAGTACCTTGGACAGCAAGATCAAACCATTCAGTCCTAAAGCAAACAACCCTGATGCTGCAGGTGAAGCTCCAATACTTTGGTCACCTGATGGGAAGAGCCAATTCATTGGAAAAGATTCTGATGCTGGAAAGATTGAGGGCAAGAAGAAAAAGGGCAACAGAGGATGAGATGGTCCAATGTCATCACTGACTCAATGGCCATAAGTTTGAGCAAACTCTGGGAGATAGTGAAGGACATGGAAGTGTGCTGTGTTATATAGTCCATGGAGTCACAAAGAGCTGGGCATGACTAAGCAACTGAACAAGAACAGCCCACACACATTTTCACTAAAGTCATAAGCCTTAATTACTCACTGCATTACAGGATGTCTGTCTTTGTCAGGGGCCAGCTTAGAGCTAACTTAGAGCATAACTTGAAGCAACCCAGTGTAAGGATCCAATGGTTTGGGGCCTCATTACCATAGGACCATGAGGAATAGTCAGGGGCTCTTTTCCTAGCTTTCTAATACCCTCTTTTTGGGTTTCTAATTTGACTCACAGGTAAGCATGACTAGGGACTTGTGCGTATGTGTGTGTGTTGGTCACCTAGCTGTGTCCAACATCTTGCAACACCATGGACTATAGCCCACCAGCCTTCTGTGTCCATGCAATTTTTCAGGAAAGGATACTGTAGTGGGTTGTCATTCTCTTCTCCAGAGGATCTTCCCGACCCAGGATTGAACATGGGGCTTCCACATTACAGGTAGATTCTTTACCATCTGAGCCACCAGGGAAGCCCTGACCAGGGAGTTGGGGGTTAACTAAAGAGAGGAACCAGTGGTCTCCTTAAGAACTGAAAGTTTTCTGTAAACAATTTGTTAAATAATGTCTTATCATTTGATTCTAATTAAATTAATTATGAATAGATGATCACGTTTGAGAAATTTAAACTCGACTAGATAATGTTAGTTTTCTATTGAACAGATAACCAAATTTTCCTTCTCATTTCTTCAATCATAAAAAGCCTCAACAATATTTTGAATTCAATGGTAGTGTGACCACATCTTTTCACTTTTATATTTAATTTCCTAATACAGCATTTAATATATTTAGATATGCAGTAAGTTTAGCTGAATGACAGATTTGGTGAGGGTCATGATTCATCCACCAACTTTAACCACTAAGTGCTTAAATAAATAGCAAGCATGAAAAATTGATAAACCTGACAATGAGGGAAACTGGTAGGAAGAATTCTAAAAATGCCTTTCTCTGCCAAAATTCCCTGGTTATTCAATCAAGCACTAATCTAGATATTGCTCTGAAAGCACTTAGCAGATGGAACTGAGTTGACTAATCAACGAACTTTAAGATAGAGTGGTTATCTGGGATGATTGTGTCATGACATGAGCGCCTAAACACAAAAACAAAGCCAGGAGAGTCAGAGAGAAGTGGCAGAGTAATGAAGTCGAGGCTGAGGGCAGGTAGTAGAGACTGGAAGTTTGAAGACTCAATCTGCCTTTGCTGTATTTAAAGATGGAGGAAGGAGTATGAGATAAACAAAGCAGGAAGCTGAGAATGACCAGCAAAGAGGCAGATAGGAAACTGGGAAGCTCAATCCCACAACCACATAGAACTGAATTCTCCCACAACCTGAATGAACTTATAAATAGATTCATTATCAAATATTCCAAAACTACAGAACCTTGTCTACATTTTAATTTTGCTCTTATGAAACCTGGAGCAGAGAATCAGCTCAGCTGCACTTTTCCTGGACTTCTGACTTACAGAACTGTCAGGTACTGTTCTTTAGTCGCTGAGTCATGTCTGACTCTTTTGCGATCCCACCAGGCTCCACTATCCATGGGATTTTCCAGGCAAAAATACTGGAGTGGGTAGCCATTTTCTTCTCCAGGGGAATATTCCTAACTCAGGGATCAAACCCACATCTCCTGCCTGAATTGACAGGAGGATTCTTTACTACTGAGCCACCTGGGAAGCCCTTGTGAGATAATAAATGGATGTTTTTGCGAAGCCAAAAAATTTCTGGCAGTTTGTTACAGCAGTGATAGGAAATAAATATACAAAATATATTTTTATGTTAAATACCCAGGAAATAGTTATTTAATAGGTTTATTAAATGTAAAAATGTATATTTAGAGTATTTTTAGAAATAAAGAATAACCATTTCCATATTGAAACTCTGGAATGGCAATGCACATAGCTTGTGTGAGGTGTGAACTTCTGTTTTTTCACAACAGTTCTTGTCTCACTTTGCTGCATCTCATTTATAAAATATAGTAGTATTCTATGGAATTATGCTTGGCACCAACTTGTATATTTAATGATTGCATGTAACAATATATGTCATAATGCAGCTAATGGTTATTTTATTTGCTGAGACATAAATCAATGACTTGTGTCAAGTTATTATTTGGCAAAATCAAAGGATAAATATTACATATATGAATAACTATTAAGAAGATTATCTTTCATTATTTAAATTATTTTGCATAAAGTAATGTATTCTCATTCATTAATTTCCATTTCATTGTTTTTTGGAAGAATTTTTATAGCTTTGAACTTTACTTGATTTTTTAACAATGATTATGTCTGCTGTTTAAAATTTTTAAAAATAGATTAATAGAAGAGAAGTTGCTCTGCTGTGATTTTTTTAACATTGATTATGAATTAGTACACCCCAGAATGGAAATAGTCTAAATCCTTTTATTAAGTCATAAATGAATGCAGAATTGCAATTAAAATTTCACATGAATCTGTAGAGACCATTTAGACCTTAAGACTGCAAAACTGTAATGTACTCTGATGGAGAAAGCTAATGCTGATCTTCACTGCTAAATAATGTGATTATGTAAGCAAAATCCATACTGATTCCTTTCTTTCCTACACATGATTTTTACCCCAGTTGTTTGAGTATTTTAGATTATGCATATAACAGACTTTCCTGACAAGTCATTTATTCTTACAGGCTTAACAACAAAAGACTATATAAATCTAGGTTGACAAAACAATCCAAAAGTCCTAAAAAGAAACAAAAAACAAACAAAAAAAGCCTATTTTCTGTTTAAAAGGATAAACTTTCTTTCAGTTTGTTCTAAGTGCAGACTATGTACTACCTGATGAAAATATACATTCTTACATATCAAAGTAGATTCTAAAAGTCAACTTGCTGCAAGTTGAGAGAAAACAGAAATATCTAGAAGTAAAATTTTCTTTTTCTTTCAAAGTTGTAGAGGATTATTATCTTTATACTTTCATTAAGCAATGTAACTTCTTTCAGAAAACATTTATGTGATCAGATGGACTGGACGCTTTGCTGCAATGAAAGAAATGCCTTTGAATACCTCTGTGTGTGTGTGTGTGTGTGTGTGTGTGTGTGTGTTAGTTGCTCAATCACATCCTATTCTTTGTGACCCCATGGACTTCACACTGCCAGGTTCCTCAGTCCATAGGAATCTCCAGGCAAGAATACTGGAGTGGTTCATCAGTTCCTTCTTCAGTTTGAATACATACGTAGGCTAAATTCTCATGATTAATTTGTCAATAATACTGTTTCTCCCATGAACTGACACAAACCTGTGGCTTTCATTAAGATTGTCTAGAGATTTTTTACTTTCCTCCTAACTTTTCCTGCTGCCGCCATTCTCAGTGATTTCTACAAGATACCTAAAAGAAACCTGGCAAATACTGATGCAGGGCAGTTTATGAAGGAAGAGGGAGAAGGACAGGTTTGGCCTCTACTAAGGAGTAAATGTGTCTAATGTTAATAATTATAAAAAGCAATAATATTACTCTAATAATTTATGCAAACAGTGTTACACAGTTTACAAAGCAATTACATGTTTGACAGTAATAATATTAAACCTCCCCCTCTCCAACAAAATGGATGTATACCTGTTTAGTTAACTGGGTTTGTTTTTCTTAATGGTGTGCTCAAATGCTCAGTTGTGTCCAACTCTTTGTGACAATATGGACTGTAGCCCATCAGGCTCCTCAGTCCGTGGGGTCCTCCCAGAAAGAATACTGGAGTGGGTTACCATTTCCTCCTCCAGGGGATCTTCCTGACCCAGGGATCAGATCCATGTCTCTTACATCTTTCACATTGGCAGGCAGATTCTTTACCACTATCTCCACTTGGGAAGCTCTTTCTTGGTGGTAAAGTTTACAAGTGATTTCTACACACTCCCTTAACTTATATTAGTAGATAATATGTATTGCATAGTACAATTCTTGAATAGTATGTCTTCAGAAGCAGAAGCAGACCAAATCATTACAAGAATTTCAAGAATCACACCAAAATAATTTTGCGCATACCTTACATAGCATTGCATTGCAGGACTTAGGATTTTTTTTCCTCCTAATTTTTCCCCCTAATTTTCTTGATAGCAAGTTACAAAAATTTCCTAAGGTAGGTGTTTGTTATAGAACCTATTTTCAAGGAGAAGAGATGATATATCAGAGTAATTAAATGTCTTTGTCTAGGAAATCATGACTAGGAAGTATTAGAATTGAGGGTTTATCCAATTCTTTTTACTAAAAAAATAATTTATCTTTCCACCACAATTTCTAATGCATCTTATCTCTCGAGCAACATTTTTTTCAGAAAATACTTCCAGTCATAGACATGTATTTCTTAAGGGACTTATAACAAAATTATCTTTTCCCACATGTAATCTTGAAAGATGACCATCAGAAACCATTTTTGATACTGGATAAAGTTTGGGGGTTATTATAAAATGCTTCTTTTGAAATTTGTTACTCAAGTATTTTGGGAAAAAATTCTATCAACAAAGTAGACATACTTAGTGGGTGGTAAAGAATTAACTAAGAAAACTGGCAAATTTTCATTTTAGTTGTCTTTCCTGGTGGCTTAGTGGCAAAGAATCTGCCTGCTATATAGGTGACTTGGGTTTGATCCCTGGGTAGGAAAGATCCCCTGGACAAGGAAATTGCAACTCACTCCAGTATTCTTGCCTGGAAAATCCCATGGACAGAAAAACCTGGCAGGCTACAATCCTTGGGGTCACAAAATAATTGGACTTGACTTATGGACTAAATAACAACAACAAAGGAAAAGAAAGCAGATATTTCAGAGAAAATTCAGTGAACATTGTGTCTTCTCTTCTGGCTTATTTTTCTGGTTTTGAGGATTAAGATCATTCAGAGAGATCAAAAAGTAATAGTTCTTTAGTCTTTATAGCATGTAAATAAGAATTAAATATTAACCAAGTATGTGTAAAGATAATCAATACAATAATAATATATTTGCCCTAGAAACAATGTGAGAAATTGCAAGAAAGACAATTTTACTTCAAAATGAGTTCAGTTTTCTGACAGTTATTCACCAGTAGTATAACCTTTCTTCCAGTGGTAGATTTCCTATTGCTGAACATAATTGCAAGGCAAGCATTGCACAACATCATGTGCTGTGCACATTAAGTGACTTCAAAGATTGCTTCCATTTTGAGATGATGTGAAGTCACAGAAATTTTTATTTCTTAACCCTACGAGGTAATGATAGGAGTATTAGACTGGATAACATCAACATTACTTTAGTATTCTCCAAATCTATGGTTCTATGAGAAATACGTCCTTGTTTTGGAAATTGATATTTCATAGAGAAAAATTGTGTCTCTCCTAACTCAGATTCCTCCTTGGCCTCCTTTATTTCATGGGCTTTCTCATCCACTGGACTTCATGAAATCTCTCATTTTTTTTTTTCTCTTGTTATAAAATATATATACTTCTCTTTCAACATCATATTGTCCTCCTCATTGGAAAGTAAGTGTATTAGGAGGCAGAATCCTTTTCTTTATTCTTTTTCTTGTCTCTCTATTCTTAGTATTAAAAACATACTAGGCATAGGGGGAAAAAAAGCTTGTTGACTGAATATTAGTAAAGAAAATAGAGAAGATAAAGAATTATGAACTTGAATGCAGCTACCAGTAAAAGCCTAAAAAGAAGGGTAAGCTCTGATGCAAAACAGCTACTGGCTAATTTTTATATAATACTTGCTATGTGTCAGGTATTTTTCTAAAAAAAGTATTAATCTCCAAGCTTAATCCTCACAGGACTTCCCAGGTGGTGCTAGTGGTAAAGAACCCACCTGCCAATGCAGGAGATGCAAGAGACATTGGTTTGATCCGTGGTTGGGGAAGATCCCCTGGAGAAGGAAACGGCAACCCACTCCAGTATTCTTGCCTGGAGAATCCCAGGGACAGAGGAACCTGGTGGACCACAGTCCATGGGGTCGACTAGAGACTGACAGGACTGAAGTGACTTAGCACTCTTAATCCTCACAGTAGTGCTACTATTTTTATCCTCATTTCTAGATAAGGGACTTCCCACGTGGCTCAGTGGTAAAGAATCCACTGCCATGCAGGAGACATGGGTTCAGTCCCTGGAAAAATCCCCTGGAGAGGGAAATCCCAAACTTGCTTGGGAAATCCCACGGACAGAAGAACCTGGCAGGCTGCAGTCCATGGGGTTGGAAAAGTATCAGGCACGACTTAGCAACTAACAACAGCTAAGAAACCTAAATTCCTAATGTGCAGCCAGCAGTTAGGTGAGGATCTAAATCCTGCCCAACTTACTAAATCAATACTAATCTATTGACTCTCCCTAATTACCAGGCCACATTCTGGGGTCCAGTTATACCAAGAACTAGCTGAAGACATGATTCAAGTAAGCACTCAGGAATCAGGGTGCATAACATTGTATAGATCAAAGTAAGTAAGCAAGTCTAAACTAGATGGGCAGAAAGAACAAGAAGAAAAAAATTACAGAAGGATGGATAGCCCAAGTAATATAACAAGATGAAAGACTGAATTCCTAATCTCATCCCTATCTTGACTAATGGTATGACTATGTATGAGTGCCTCTGATCCCCAGGATTCTTATCTGTAAAGTAACAAGGTGTGACTTTCTCCTAATGAAGCCTTTCTCTTTGAACTCTGAGGTAGTGCTCAAGAGTTTAGGGAGCAACTTTGACACAAGCATTAAAAATTCACAGGAGCCAAATAATCAAAAGCCTAGGAAAATTGGTTTTACCTGAAAGGTTAGAGTCTTGACAGTAAAACCAGTGTAGCAACTTCAAGGTGTTACTTCTTAGCCCTTGATAACTTGGGAGAGAAGTGTCTCTCTCCGCTCTGCATTTTTAGAAAGTTTAAATTTTAGAGAGAATGGGGAAAATGTATGTAAAGAGAAGTTGATTCAGAGATCAGATCATTTTTTCCTATCCCTGACACTCATTTGGGTCATGGGAAAGCTAGTTATTTATTTTTTTAACTGGTTTTATTCATTTTTATTTGAAATTAATTTTATTGGGCTATAGTTGCTTTACAATGCAGTGATAGTTTCTGCTGTAGCAAAGTGAATCAGTTACACACATACATATATCCTTTTTTTTTTTTTTTTTTAATTTCCCTACTGTTTAGGTCACCACAGATCATTGAGTAGGGTTCCCGGTTATAAACAGTAGGTTCTCATTATTTATCTATTTTATACATAATAGTGTATATATGTGAATCCCAGTCTCCCAATTCATTCCACCCCTCTTGGTAACCATAAATTATTTATCTACACCTGTGACTCTATTTCTCTATTTCTGTTTTGCAAATAAGTTAATCTGTACCATTTTTCTGGATTCCACATGTAAGTGATATTTCATGATATTTTTCTCTAACTTATTTCACTCTGTATGAGAATCTCTAGGGCCTTCCACATCTCTCCAAATGTCACTATTCTGGTCCTTTTTATGGGCCAAATTAATATTAATATTACCCATTGCATATATGTACCATGTCTTTCTGTCCATTTCTCTGTTGATGGGTATTTAGATTGCTTCCATGTCATGGCTATTGTCAATAATGCTGCAATGTAGAGTGTGGTGCATTCTTGACTTCTGGTTTTCTCTGGGTAAATGCCCAGGAGTGGGATTGCTGGATCACATGGTAGTTGTATTTTTAGTTTTTTAAAGGAAACTCCATACTATTCTTCGTAGTGGATGTATCAGTCTACATTCCTGCCTACAGTTTAGGAGGATTCCCTTTTCTCCACATCCTCTCCAGCATTCATTGTGTGTAGTTTTTGTTGTTGTTGTTGTTTTGTTTTGTTTTGTTTTGTTTTTAGGATGGCCATTCTGACCAGTGCGAAGTGACAATTCATTATAGTTTTAATTTGTATCTAATAATGAGTGATATTGAGCATCTTTTTGTGTGTTTTTTTGGCTCTTCATATGTCTTCTTTGGAGAAATGTCTAGTTAGATCTTCCCCCTAGAAAACTGATATTTCTTAAAGATATTATTCCATAAAATAAAGAGTTTATAATTGATCATTCAAAAGATTGGTAATAATTGCCATGTTTTCTTAGGTTTATGTGAGAGCTTTTAACATAATTATTTTTAGAATTTCTCTTATATGTTATTTTCCTAGGGCTTCCATAAAAAAGTACCAAAAACTGGGTAGTTTCAAATAATGAAAATGTTTTCCCTTGCAATTCTAGAGACTAAAAGTCTGGAATCCAGATGCTGGCAAGGCCAGACTCTCTCTGAAGTTTAGGAAAAATATTTCCTTGCCTTTTCCAGCTCCTGGTGGTGCTGGCAGCACTTAACTTTTGGCAACTTGACTTTTACCTCTGCCCCTTTATCTCTGTGTTAGTATGCCTTTGTTTATATGGTCTCCCTTGGTCAGAATACATTTCTTTCTGTTTCTCATTTTCTAATTTATGCTCCTACCTAATATTCCAGGTCTTTTTGAAAAACAAGCTTTTACAGACTTGAGGACAGTCATTTCCCATGCTTTGCACATTGTCTAGCAGTCCCATGTGTGGTAAACATTTGATGAAAATTCATTTCATTCTCCTCACTACAATTATCCGGGAATAAATGTTAGGTATTCAATAAATCTGTGTAGAATGAATGATTGAATGAACTTATAATAAAAGTGATGCACAAAAAAATTAAACAGCTCAAAGTGTACTAATGTCTCTCATTACTTGATCTTCTCAGGTAACACAGAGTTAGCTAAGATGTAAGGAAGTTAGTGTGAAAAGGTATTTTTCTTCTTTAGTGAATAAAAAATAATAACACTTAAATTATTAGATTCTAGAAGCTAGATTGCAAATAACACAGGAAATATTAGACAAGATATCATTGGAAGGAGACCTGATGGATAAAAAAAGAAAAAAAGATCTAAGAGAACTTCAGACTGCCAATATATATAACGGAAAATAAAAAACAATATAAAAAACAATATAATCTATGTGTCAGTGTGATGGATTCAGTAATATCCAATATTATTTTCCAATGTATAGTTTATTTATGGCAATATTTAAAAACAATATTTATTTCCTATAGATATAGTATAATTTATACAGATATAAAATTATAGAATGCAATCTAGATTAGATGTATGAAAAAGAGAAGAAAAAAGTCTGCTGTAGTATTATTAAATAATGCTATTACCAGAGCTGTCTGAAAAAGAAATCAAACCATAAAAGGCTATAGCCTTGCTCTCTGCTAGGTTTCAATTTGGTTCAAAGTTTTCTAGAAGCCAAATAAAAAGATGAATCTGATCAATTTCATAATTTACAACATCCATGGTTAAAGCAAACCAATTTACACAGGAGAAGTGCAATTATCCCTGCTACTAAATTCTGAAAGAAATTTCTCCCAAGGGTCATCATAAGAGTACACCATAAAATAAAATGAAATCCTTGAACAATATCTTTATGATAGGCACTGTTAAAAGTTTCGCAGAGCTGATTTTATGGTACCCCTCACTATATACTGATGGTCTAGCTATACAATTCCTCATGTAGTTTAAAAGAGGCATAGATTTTCGAGTAACTGGAATAATAGATGAACGAAAGTCTTTCAAAGGTTCGTCAGAAATTTCTTTATCTTACTGCAGTTCTTTAGAGAAATTTGGTGGCACTAAATTTCAAAGCACATAGTTGGCTCATTTAGTAAATAGGTATCGTGTGTACGTGCGTGCTAAGTTGCTTCAGTCATTTCTGACTCTTTGCAACTATAGCCTGCCAGACTCTTCTGTCCATGGGATTCTCCAAGTGACAATACTGGAGTGGGTCCTTTGCCCTCATCCAGGGATCTTCTTGACCCAAGAATCAAACCCTTATCTCTTATGCCACCTGCATTGGCAGATGAGTTCTATTTTGTTGCTGTTGTTCACTTGCTTAGTTGTGTCTGACTCTTTGCAACCCCATAGACTACAGTATGCCAGGCTTACCTGTCCTTCACTATTTGCCAGAGTTTGCTCAAACTCATGTCCATCAAGTCAATGATGCCATTGGATCATCTCATCCTCTATCATCCCCTTTTCTTTCTATCCTCAATCTTTCCCAGCTTCATATTCTTTTGCAGTAAGTCAACTCTTCACATCAGATGGCCAAAGTGTGCTTCTGCTTTAGCATCATTTCTTCCAATGAATATTCAGAGTTGATTTCCTTTAGGACTGACTGGTTTGATCCCCTTGCTGTCCAAGGGAATCTCAAGAGTCTTCTTCAGCACCGCATTTCAGAAACATCAGTTCTTCAGCTCTCAGCCTTCTTTATGGTTCAGTTCTCACATCTGAATGCAACCTACTCTTGTATTCTTGCCTGGAGAATCCCACAGACTGAGGTGCCTGGTGGGCTACAGCCCACAGGATTGCAAAGAGTCAGCCACAATCAAGCCACTAACATTACTACTAGTACTGGAAAAACAACATAGCTTTGACTATAAAGATTTTTGAATTTTCATAGTATTGTATTAGGCACACAGGAAACACAGGGAGCAAAATTACTTCATGAAATCATCTATTCTGTGAGGTCAAACATAAGAAAAAACAGCTAAAGACCTGAAAGTAAAAGGTGATTTGCTTTTGTGAAAGCTGAAGGCCCTTCAAGCCTTGAATTTGATTCTAAGAATACATTCACAACATGGGTCAGGTCTTCAGCAAACAGGTTTGAATCTGCTCTGACAAACAGATGAATGAGCACTTGCAATCTCTTCTGCTATGTTTTAGCAGGACACCAAGTCTTCAAGGTTTTGGGGGAAGAGAAGTGCCACTCCTTCAGGTTTTACATTAAAACAATAATCCTATCAAGATTTCTGCCACCTTTGCGGCTTTAAAACTATCATCTGAGAAGTCATAGTTATCCTCCTTGGGGTTGTCTCAGGAGACATGGAGGAATATGGAACAAAAATAAAGGCCAACAGTCACATCTCTGTCTTCTCTTACCATTTATTAGACACATAAGACACTGTGATTAAATGTAAGAATTTCAACAAGTAGTTTTTAAAAAGTGTTTGAAAAACACTGCACTGAAGTTCACTATCTCAAAATTTATTTTCTCTAAGATCATAAATATATCTATTCAATAAATCTGTACTGTTCACTGGCTATGTTCCAGAATCATATATAAAAGGTTAATTCAAAGTCTTTGTCTCAAGGAGCTCAAAGTTTGTGATAAGATCCCTAAGTACACCAAAGATTATACAACACTTTGGTAACTGATATGTCATGTACCATGCACTGTTCATGCATATAAGATAGGGCAGCCAGATCAAATGGGAGTGAGCAGAGAGCTCTTGATCTATCTATCTATCTATCTATATATAGAGAGATATTCATATCCATATATATTTACATATCCATATTTATATATACATATACATACCTATCCATATCCATATATACATATCCATATTTAGTTTTTGAACTGAGTCTTGAAAAATGAAAGCAATTAGGACAACAAAGGTAGCTAATAGCCATTTTAAGCAATGGAGTGAGAATAAGGTAAATCTAATGAGTAATTTTGTGGCAGAAGTGCCAATAAGTTTGGGAATGTAATATTTAGAATCAGGAAGAGGTCAGGTCATAAAGAACCAATATGCTTAACCAAAAGATTTGAACCAAAAAAAAAAAAAAAAAAAAAGGAAAAAAAAAAAAAAAGCAAAACACAGCGAAACTTTAGAATAGTGTCAAGAGCACATTTATGTTTTAGAAATATCCTTCTCACAACAATACAGTGGGACCACTAGAGAAGTTAAGGATAGAGTCAGGCAGAGTCATTAGGGGATATGGCAGCAATCTGCAAGAAAATAAATGGGAATCTAAATTAAGTCAGAGAAACTGTTAGGAGAGAGGTTTGAGAGTTATTAAGAAGGTGAAATACATGGGATTTTGTGACTTTCTATGCTCTGTTCTCTTTTTTCCCTTTTGAATAAAGAGTGATGCATCTTATAGTGTTAGATCTGTGTAATTTTATTCACACTTTCTGATTGATGCATACATAGTCAAGCTTTTAATAAGTTGAGATGCTATTTTTTTCATATTCATCAAATCTTACATAGCAGTCCACTTGAAACTTGAACATTTAATCACTTAGTACATTCTGCCGGCATAACAAAGCTCAACGTTATAATCCTCCAGTTATTACAAGATCTGTGCTCTCTTGGATACATTTACACGTCAATTACAATGCTTTCATCTTAACAGCTTCTAGCTTCTGAAGGATTACATCTCAAGGATTATGTTATAATGAAAACAAAGATTATTGACTACTTTTCTCATTTCTTTCTGGGAGGCTTTGCTAGCTAAATAAAACTGAGGCCAAATTTATGCCAAAATGTTTTTCTCCCTCTAGGAAAACATAATGGAAGTTATAAGAAATCAAGAGTTTCTACTGCTTCCAGCTGAGGAGCTCCATAAACTCCTGGCCAGTGATGATGTCAATGTTCCCGATGAAGAAACCATCTTCCATGCATTAATGATGTGGGTCAAATATGACATGCAGAGGAGATGCAATGACTTGAGTATGCTTCTGGCCTTCATAAGACTGCCGCTACTTCCACCTCAGGTAATTAGATGCTGTTTTTGTAGCTAAGATTTACTGAAAAATTCTGTGTTAAAATTAAATATTACAGCCAATATTTTACTATTAGTTGATGGGTGATAGTTCTGATTCCCAAATCTGCCACTTACTGAATAATGCCTATATGACTGTAGGAATGTCAATTTCTCTGAAGTTTAATTTCTTTATCAAATCAAATTATACTACCACACAAGAATTTTATGAAGCTCAAATTAGATAATATATGTAAAGTACTTAATCTCAATAGAATATTTTAAGGATTTTTATAACATTGCAATTATTAATTCTCTGCTTCCCTGTTTTGATGATTGATCTAACTGCCTGTCTGTCTAGTATCTAGCTTGCTAACATAAGATACAATAGCATGATCATTTTCTGAACAATATATCTCCCTAGAATAGTCTTAAAAGCTCAAAGCATGGGATTTCAAACCTTTATAGAAGGATAAGATATATTACTGAATGGCAGAGAATTATGAAGTAACTGCATTTGGCAATTGGAACTATGAAATCTTTTACAATTGGAGCTAAAAAACTGCACACACCAAATGTACGATCCCTCTCATTTTATTGATGAGACATGTACCACACAGGTGATATGATAAAATATCAGGTTCATTCAACTTACAAGAAAAAGCATAATTAATTTTCCTTGATTCAGAGTCTTGTGTCTGTAAAATAACTTCTAATGTTGAAAAATCATCCATGAATAGCATTGTTAACTCAGGGTGTCTGGCATCTCAGGGCATCCAAACATAAGCTTGAAGATGGCTTGACCTCTGAACTGATAGATAAAGTTGTATGTGGGGGGGGGGTGTACATTTTGTATGAGGTATATTAGGAGCCTGTCCATTTGAGTCCAAATCATCATCGACGTTTTCAACAATTCACATATTACTAAAAACATAAGATAGAGAATTAGAAAATCAGGAAACAATAGACAAGCATAACCTGTTAGTAAAAAGTGAAGAGAGAGGGAATTAGGGCCACAGATTAAGAATGGAAAGTTAAGAAAAAGAAAACATTGTGCCAAAACTGGGAAATAAATGGACAATTATGAATAAAGTAATAATTGTATTTCATTTGGCTACTCAAAGTAAAAGAAAAGAGAAAATTTATGGAAATCCCACCTAAATAAATTATGCAAATTTATCCTAACACCAAGTCTACTTTTTTGAATATGCCAAAGTCTTTGACTGTGTGGATCACAATAAACTGTGAAAAATTCTGAAAGAGATGGGAATACCAGACCACCTGTCCTGCCTGCCCCTTGAGAAATCTATATGGAGGTCAGGAAGCAACAGTTACAACTGGCCATGGAACAACAAACTGGTTCCAAAGAGGAAAAGGAGTATGCCAAGGCTGTATATTGTCACCCGGCTTATTTAACTTATATGCAGAGTACATCATCAGAAATCCTGGGCTGGATGAAGCACAAGCTGGAATCAAGACTGCCAGGAGACATATCAATAACCTCAGATATGCAGATGACACCACCATTATGTAAGAAAGTGAAGAGAAATTAAAGAGCCACTTGATGAAGTGAAAGAGGAGAGTGAAAAAGTTGGCTTAAAGCTCAACATTCAGAAAACAAAGTTTGTGGCATCCGGTCCCATCACTTCAAGGCAAATAGATGGGGAAACAGTGGACACAGTGACAGAATTTATTTTTGGGGCTCCAAAATCACTGCAGAAGGTGATTGCAGCCATGAAATTAAAAGACGCTTACTCCTCAGAAGGAAAGTTATGACTAACCTAGAGAGCATATTAAAAAGCAGACAGTCCTTTGCCAACAAAGGTCCATCTAGTCAAGGCTATGGTTTTTCCAGTAGTCATGTATGGATGTGAGATTTGGACTGTGAAGAAAGCTGAGCACCAAATAATTGATGCTTCTGAACTGTGGTGTTGGAGAAGACTCTTGAGAGTCCCTTGGACAGCAAGGAGATCCAGCCAGTCCAACCTAAAGGAGATCAGTTCTGGGTGTTCATTGGAAGGACTGATGTTGAAGCTGAAACTCCAATACTTTGGCCACCTGATGCGAAGAGTTGACTCATTGGAAAAGACCCTGTTGCTGGGAGGGATTGGGGGCAGGAGAAGAAGGGGACGACAGAGGATGAGATGGCTGGATGGCATCATCGACTCGATGGACAGGAGTTTGAGTAAACTCCGGGAGTTGGTGATGGACAGGGAGGCCTGGCGTGCTTCGATTTATGGGGCCACAAAGAGTCGGACACGACTGAGCAGCTGAACTGAACTGACTAACTGACTGAAGATTCTTATAAAAAAGGCTGGGAAAGGAAGAAGAATGAGGGAATTGGAACTCGCATACATTTCTTTCTTTAGTCACCAAACTTATCTCATTTAATGTCTATAATATCCTTGTGTAGTAAACATTATTATTGTTTTTTAACAAATGAGTAAATTGAGAATCAACATGATAATCATCTTTCTAATAAGTTGTGTAGCTCAGACTACGGCGTCTGATACTGTTTCTTTTTTCTCTGGTGGGAAATCAGTGCAATGTTTATTTCTGCTGTTAGTTTCCTATTTACCTAAATGTCCAACCAGAGTTTTAAAAAGTTGAATTAAATCTAGAATTTTCCAGCCTTTACATGAATTTTCAAAGCTGCTAAACATTTTAAGTTTCTTCAGAAAAGCCACATGTTGATCAGAAAACACTTTTTTCTTGATGGGTTTTATAACCAGTAAATGCAGATTTTGTTTTTAATTCTGACAGTGATTAATGCATGGAGTTTTTTTGTTTTGTTTTGTTTTGTTTTTTTTAGCTTTCAGTTGACCTGTGTGTATATACTGTGTATCTTATTACATTACATATGTGATTATATTGCATAAAATATATATTATACACATATTTGAAAGTGTCAGTCAATTATTCATGTCCAACTCTTTGTGACCCCATGGACTGCAGCCTGCCAGGCTCCTCTGTCCATGAAATTTTCCAGCAAGAATACTAGATAGACTGGGTACCATTCCCTTCTGCAGGGGATCTTCCTGACCAGAAATTAAATTAGGGTCTCCTGCATTGCAGGCAGATTCTTTACCAGACTCATATATATTTACATAAAATTACATAATATGTAATATTTTAAAATACTAGAAATATTTAAAGGAAGAAGCTACATTTTCCTAGTGTGGTAGGGGTTTATTTTCCAAAAGAAATAGTCCTTGGACTGATTCTTCGGGAAGATTTGAGAGAAGGACTTGACTTATCTTTTTATTATTCCTATAGATTTAAATGATACATTTCAGATTAGTGACAGACCAATATTTGGAAGGCCAGATATGAGCTGCTTATAGTATTTTTAAGCAAAACATAATAAACTACTGACCAAGGCAAGACTGCAAAAGCAAAGGAGATTTAGTAATGTTTAAAATTTTTAAAAAGGGAGGGGTTATGTGCTTCTAGGGTAACGTTAAACTAAATAACCTATAAATTTTTACATAGTTAGAAGTTTTTGTTTCTATTTAGTGAGTGCACACACACACAAAAATTCTAAAGTAAAAAGAAAAGTAAACACAATGATGGAAGTTTTAGCAGAAAACATGCTAAAGGATTGATTAGAGCCAAAACATAAATGTAGACTACAGTAAGAGTTTGCTTTTATTAATATAATCATGAGGCAACTAACCAACTTCACTTAAGCATATTTCAGTTCCTCATGTCTCACAATCTGCATTCTTATGTTTGTTACTAAGTCTATAATTTATAGAAGTTATTTCTTATGTTCTGATATTCTTTATTATTCAAAATTAACATGCTATTATGAAGTATAAATTATATTAATTTGGTTTAGAAAAACAAAAAGAAGAAGCAAATTTTGGTAGAGGCTATGGATCTTAGTTGAGAACAGTGGCAAACAAAATGAGCTTCAGAAAAGAATGGAAGAAAAGACATTAAAAGAATTCAGAAGCAATAACGCCTATTTTACTCTCTATTGAAGTAGAATTGCTATTACTGAAATAAATTCAATTGACTTAGCTATAGAAAGAACCAGAGGAAAAGGCAAATTCAAAGGAATACATAATTGAGATATACTCTAATCAATGGTGAATGGCTTCTATTATCTTTTTAAATAAGTAAGGAACAAAATTTTGCATAATAGTTTTCATGTTTTCTTAAGATATCCAGGGGAGTTATAATTTCAAAGGAATTGAGCAAATATGGAAATTTCATTTTAAAGAATGGATGATTATGTGTACAACATGCATATCACAAAGAATCTACTCAGTTTGATTCACTTATTTTTCTGTATTTCCCATTTTAAAGACACAATATAAGAACATGTTGATATGCAAAAAAATAAAGGTTTTAACATTTTGTAACTATTGCTGCCACTGGTTTTAACTAATTTAGTAAAATGGATCTTTGTAATAGGTACATATATATTTATTTGTTATAGACGCAATTTAAAAATATATATAAGTATCCATTTTGGCATGTTCTTTTCTAATGAGTTATTTTAGAAAGTAGAAGCATGGTACTCTCAAAAAATACAGTTGTTATGTATGATCACACCAAAAGTCCTCAGGTAAATTCACTTTTACCACAGTCAGAAATTATTTAAAAGTTTGGAGATGCACAGATAGACTTTGTTTCATGTCTTAGAACTGGTATTGTTTATCTCTTTTGAGGCAACAAGGAGAACCATTTCTCACAACTTTCTAACAAGCATACCTACTGACTCTTAACATAAATAAATAGTAATGTCTATGTGTATAAACATTTATTTCCTGTAGCAAAATGTGAAAGAAAAAAAAAGGTTGCAATGGACAACAAAATATGACCTAGGTTTAGAGGAATATTATTTATAATTAGAAAATAAAAATTTAAAAATAACAAGGAGACACAGGAGTTTAACTTAAGAAAACAGTTATTACCTCTGTCCTATAAGAATTGATTCTCTCTATGAAAAGCTATAAGAAATTTATTCCAAAAGATTTTGTTAATGTTAGTTGCAGCAATACAAGAGGGGAGAGGTCCTCAACCATTTGTCTCACTGAATGTGTGACAACTGATCAGATATGAGAAATGCAAAAACTGTTTTTCTATAAAAATTATAGCCACAACTAAAAAAAAAAAAAAAAAAAAAAAAAAAAAAAAAAACACTAATTAAAAGCAAGGAAAATCACAAAGAAAGAATCAGTGGAAAAAGAGCAGTCATAAATAAATCAAAAAGCTATGGCTTTTCCAGTAGTCATGTATGGATGTGAGAGTTGAACCATAAAGAAAGCTGAATGCCAAAGAATTGATGCTTTTGAACTGTGGTGTTGGAGAAGACTCTTGAGAGTCCCTTGGACAGCAAGGAGATCAAAGCAGTCAATCCTAAAGGAAATCAGTCCTGAGTATTCATTGGAAGAACTGATGCTGAAGCTCCAATATTTTGGCCGTCTGATGTGAAAAACTGACTCATTGGAAAAGACTCTGATGCTAGGCAAGATTGAAGGCAGGAGGGGAAGGGGACCACAGAGGAGTAGATGATTGGATAGCATCACCGACTTGATAGACATGAGTAAGCAAGTTCTGGGAGTTGGTGATGGACAGGGAAGCCTGGCATTCTACACTCCACTGGGTTGCAAAAAGTCAGACATTATTGAGCAACTGAATTGAGCTCACTGAGCTGACTGATTATCAGTGTTTGTTACTTCTTCATTTTTTTTTTCCTCTCTGATTTGCTTGGCATGTGATTAATTAATGATCATACAAGGCCATTATCAAAGAAACAGTCTTTTCCATAATACTAGAGTATAAGATTTTTTTAAAAAATGTGTATTAAAGTTATTCTTCTTCAAAAGAGACCTGTTTTCAAACAGTGTCTTTAAAGCAGAAATGCACAAACAATATATACATCTGAAATCTAATAGATGTATCTTAAATATTATTTAGTTTCATGGTCATTTGATCCACTATGGCATTCACAGTTTAAATTACAACATTAAGAAATATAAAACCTTTTTATTTCAGCAAATTTTAAGTCAAAATGTTGTTAATTGAAAAAGTATTTGCACATCCACAAACTCATACATTTATGTTACTACCTTTGGTCAAGTAAAACACATGGATGAGATGTTGCAACCTGTTCTGAAAACCTTTATTTTTGTTACGGTATATCAAGTGTCTCTGCCTTAACAAAGGGTTTATCACATTGCTTCTGGTTTTTATCTCATCTTTCCTTATACTGAACCTTCTCTACTGCAATTATGCCATCTATATTTTCTACTATGAATTTTACTCTATATTGGATAATTCCAAGTAACCTGCAAATTTGCATTGCTTCACACATACTAAAGCAAAACAAAATATCTCATGCTCCTTCGACCAACTACCCCAGTTCCCTGTTCTTTTATCCCAGCAAAAATATGTAGTCACCATTTTAGTTACTAAATCTACTTAGTCAGAATCATCTTCCTTTCTTCAATCTGCTGTAAAAGTTCTTTGAAATACTCATGAGCACTCCAAAGAGTACTGTCATTTGTGTTTTCATATCACTTGGCTTCTCAGCAGTCTTTGACACAACCTGGCCACTCTTACTCAATAATTGTTCATTCTTTCTACTTTCTGATGTTGCAATGACCTGGGGCATCACATGAAAATAGCATTTACTTCTATACTTTTAAATACTACCTGGGAGTCAATTATGAATTCTGACTCTGTATGTCTAGCTCTAAAGTTTTCCTGAAAGATAGATTCAAATACCCTATTAAGTACTTGACATTTCTAGTTAGATATCCAATAGTTATTCAAAACTTCACATTTCCAAAATGAAAGATTTCAAAGTCCCAAGTCTCCCCTACTGCCTACTTCCAATTTTCAGTAAATATCACTACTAACCACTTAATTGTTCAGAACTAACTCCTAGAATCATTTTTAATTCTCTACTTTGCATTGCATTTTACATTCATTTCCTTAGGATGTCCTTTTCACTCATTCCAAACCATATTCTGAATCTGTGTGTGTGTGTTTTAACACATTTCTATAATCAAACCCTAAAATCCATCGTCAGTGACTTTCTCCTATATTTGAAATAGCCTGCTGTTTATATTAACTTTTATGTTTAACTGCTGCCATAACTTCCATTCAGCAAACAGAATTTTACAGTATGAATCAGTTAATGTCAAATTTAAGGTTTAGACACAGGATTTCCCTGGTGGTGCAGAGGATAGAGTTCGCCTGCCAATGCAGGGGACATGGATTCAATCCCTGATCCTGGAAGATTCCACATGCTGAGGAGCAATTAAGCCCATGTACCACAACTGCTGAGCCTACACTCTTGAGCCTGCACACTGCAACCATTGAAGCCTATGCACCTAGAGTCTGTGCTCCGCAACGAGAAGCCACTGCAATGAGAAGCCAGTGCATCACAATGAAGAGTGACCCACAGTTGCTGCAAGTAGAGAAAACCCACACAGAGCAACAAAAACCCAGTAGAGCCAAAAATTAATTAATTAATTACTTTAAAAGCAGATTTAGATGGTTAGAATAAAATTTTAGTATCCCTGCCCTACAAGACCCTACAACTGTCCCATGATCACTCCTCTTTACTGATATCCTATCAGCTCTCAGGACACTAGAGACACACTGGCATATCTTCTGTTTCTTAAGCATGTCAGGCTTATTTCTTCTCTAGTACATTTGTACCAGCTGATTCTGGGGATTATAAACTGTGGTACCCAAGAGAAGAGAGTGGTGATACAGTTTTCTCAGGGGTAAACAATGAAAGGAGAAGCATAGTCTATAGATAATTAAAGACAACAATAAAACTGATTTAACATTGGTTTACTTTTATCATTGTGATACCTTGACAATTGTAAGCAAAGCTAGAAATAACTTCCTACCTCCTGGATGCAACGGCCCATCACACCCCTCTGGTCCTTCTTTGCCTAGAAGATGTTCATACTAGCATGGCATCATTAACTCATTTTTTTTTTAACTAAATACATCCTACCTTCAATGTGTCTTCTTCTTACAACTTTCATATATTGCTTTCTTGCTTAGTAGTAGTTTGTTTTTACCTCTTTCCTTATAACTCTTCAGAAAGTCAGACTTGAAGTTCTTGTTCACAAAGTACCTGTCATAGTTGATACTCAATAAGTATTTGCTGAATCAACAAATGGAAAGCTTATGTTAGGTCCTAGGAATCTTGGCTTCATTTATTCATTGGAATATTCATTGGAAGGACTGATGCTGAAGCTGAAACTCCAATACTTTGGCCACTTGATGTGAAGAACTGACTCATTTGAAAAGACCCTGGTGCTGGGAAAGATTGAAGGTGGGAGGAGAACGGGATGACAGAGAATGAGATGATTGGATGGCATCACTGATACAATGGACGTGAGTTTGAGTAAACTCCGGGAGTTGGTGATAGACAGGGAGGCCTGGCGTGCTGCAGTCCATGGGGCCACAAAGAGTCGGACACAACTGAGTGACTGAACTGAACTGAATTCTAGCTGTCTGTTGCTATATGATCTGTTTGGAATGTGAGAGAAAGCACTGTGCTGGTTTGTTGTGTGCTGTGTTCTAGTTGTGCAGTCAAGTCCAAATCTGAAATCCCATGGACTGTAGTCTGCCAGGTTCTTCTGTCCATGGAATTATCCAAGCAAGAATACTGGAGTGGGGTACCATTCCTTTCTCCAGGGAGTATTCCAGATCCAAATCTCCTGCTTTGCAGGCATATTCTTTACCATCTGAGCCACCAAGGAAGCCCATATGTTGGTTTTTTATTATCAAGCTAACAGTGGATACTAGGAACACTGTCATCAAGGGGAATCATAGCACACTGATTCAGATTTTGCTAAAAAACCTGTTACTGAATGGACAACGGGAGGCCAGTCTTAAATAGGATATGACCTCTCTCTTTATTCTGTTAGATAAATTAATAAAATGTATTTATCAAAATGAATAATATATAAGCTAGTTGTATATTTAAAAGTAAAATGCCTTAAGAAAGGTTTCATCTTCATGGATAGCATAATAAACCAGAAAGCAAAAGTTCATTCCACAAAGAAAAGAAAACTCAACTTAAATATAAAACTAGCTCATAAGAATTTTTCTACATATTAAATAATATACATAGAATTTATCAAGAGGCCACACAGTGCAAGAAAAATTATTTTTCTCAGTTAAACATTAAAAAGAAAAGAATTACTCTTTCTGTTCATGCCTATTATATAAGGATGATAAAATTAAAATTGAATAGGTTAATTTGTAAGAGGACTAAGAAAAATTGTGGAACATTTTAAATAAAACATAAGCCATTTAAATCATTCAAACTTTTCAAATGATTTTGATTTATGATTTGGAGGAATTTAAATGAACTAATAAAACCATCTTAATATTTCAGCACATACAGTTTATAGAGATGAAATCTGGAGATTAAAACAGGATCCTTAGCTTTAAGAACACTCAATCTTTCAGCAAATTTCAAGACTATAGCCTATGAAGAAAAATTTACACTGGTCCAATTATAGAATTATTCTTTAATTTTGATAAGTGCTTTGTTTGAGATATACGTAAAGCTCAACATTCAAAAAACAAAAGATCATGGCATCTGGCCCCATCACTTCTTGGCAAATAGATGGGGAAACAATGGAAATAGTGATAGATTTTATTTTCTTGGGCTCCAAAATCACTGCAGATGGTGACTGCAGCCATGAAATTAAAATTAAAATTAAAAAATGCTTGCTCCTTGGAAGAAAAGTTATGACAAAACTAGACAGCATATTTGAAAAACAGAGATATTACTTTGCTAACAAATGTATGTCTAGTCAAAGCTATGATTTTTCCAGTAGTCATGTGTGGATGTGAGCGTTTGACCATAAAGAAGGATAAGTGCTGAAGAACTGATGCCTTTGAACTGTGGTGTTGGAGAAGACTTAAGAGTCCCTTGGACTGCAAGATCAAATTAGTCAATCCTGGGGGAAATCAATCCTGATTATTCAATGTAAGGACTGATGCTGAAGCTCCAATACTTTTGCCACTTGATGCAAAGAGCCAATTCTTTGGAAAAGATCCTGATGCTGAGAAAGACTGAAGGCAGGAAGAGAAGGGGATGACCGAGGATGGGATGGTTGGATGGCATTACCATCTCGATGGTCATGAGTTTGAGTAAGCTCTAGGAAATGGTGATGGACAGGAAAACCTGACATGCTACAGTCCATGGGGTCACAAAAAGTTGGACATGACTAAACAACTGAACAACAACAACAACTGAACAACAGCAACAACTATAAAATAAATATATTCTTGTGTCCTCTTGTCCACATGGCTATTTTTATAAAATATTCCTTTCCTTGTTCCTCTGAGGAAAAATAAGGCAGCCTTTGGGTTGATGCAACTGATGAATTGCCAGAATTCAAAGAAGGTGAAAAAGCAAATCATTAAATGTCTAGAAACCTGTTCTAAAAACTTGGGAATTTCCTTGGGGCATAGTGGAAAATGTTGTAGAGTTCAGAGTAGGAGAGGCTGATCTAATGTACATAGTTCAATGGACTCTCTCTTGTCACTGTGTTAAGAGCACACTGGTGGAAAACAAGAGAAGAAAATGGAAATCAGTTAGTAGGTGATGGAAGTTTAGAAGTGAGAACTTTTTGAAGAAGTCAGATGAGAGTAATGAGTTAGTAGCAATGAAAATAGTGAGAAACATTTTCATTCTGTATATATTTTAAAATAGAGTTGGTCAGTTGGGAGAATGAGAAAAGAGAGGAATCAGAGAGATTACCATCTTTTTTGTTGTTGTTGGCTTAAGCTCCAATGAGGAAGGATGTACTATTAAGATTTCTATGGGGCCTATAAGTGGAGATGCTGAGTAGGCATTGAATACATCATTTAGGAGTTGTGAGGAAATGGCCAGGAGATAAAAACTAGGAAGTGTTAGTTGCTCAGTTGTGTCTGACTCTTTGTGACCCCATGGACTGCAACACAGCAGGCTCTTCTGTTCATGGAAATCTCTACCAAAAAAAAATATATATATATATATAGTGCAGTGTGTTGCTATCCCTTTCTCCAGGGGATCTTCCCACCCCAGGGGTCAAACCAGGATCTTCTGAATTGCACACAGATTCTTTACTGTCTGAGCTACCAGGGAAGCTAAAAACCAAGAAACTGCTGGAACAATTATAACTTAAAAACATGGTGTGAGGTGGTATCACAAAAGAAGTCTGTACCAATAAAAGCAAAGAAGACTGATGTTCTAGGACACTGAAGTGTTACAAAGGTAGAGACAAAAAGAAGAAAGAGCCTAGTGACTTAAATGAAGAAACTAATCATATAGAATAAAAATCAAAGGAGCTTAATGTCCTGGAATTTGAGGGAATATACCATCAGAAAGGAGTGTGGATGCTGCTCAGAGGTCAGATAGACTGATACCCAATAACTGATTTTTGAACTTAACAATATGAAGGCCCTTGATGACTTTGAAAAGATTATTTTCTGTGGAATAGAGCTAAGAAAACATCAAAACTCTGGAGTTTAAAGGTGTAAATGCATAGAATCTTTAAAACTGCAAAACTGAACTGAAAAAATAACCTAAAAGTGGCTGGAATTGTCAGCATGGCTCACCTGATGAGAAACAAACATTGAAACTTCAACATAAAAATTTAAATAAAGAATCATTAATTATAACAAATATTTAGTTAAGAAAAGTAAGAATAACTTATATGCAGAGTACATCATGAGAAATGCTGAGCTGGAAGAAGCACAAGCTGGAATCAAGATTGCTGGGAGAAATATCAATAACCTCAGACATACAGATGACACCATCCTTATGGCAGAAAGTGAAGAGGAACTAAAAAACCTCTTGATGAAAGTGAAAGAGGAGAGTGAAAATGTTAGGTTAAAGCTCAACATTCAGAAAACTAAGATCATGGCATCTGGTCCCATCAACATGGCAAATAGATGGAGAAATAGTGGAAAGAGTGACAAAATTTATTTTTTTTTGGCTACAAAATCACTGCAAATGGTGATTGTAGACATGAAATTAAAAGACACTTACTCCTTGGAAGGAAAGTTATGACCAACCTAGATAGCATATTAAAAAGCAGAGACATTACTTTGTCAACAAAGGTCCGTCTAGTCAAGGTTATGGTTTTTCCAGTGGTAATGTATGGATGTGAGAGTTGGACTGTGAAGAAAGCTGAGCGCCAAATAATTGATGCTTTTGAACTGTGGTGTTGGAGAAGACTCTTGAGAGTCCCTTGGACTGCAAGGAGATCCAACCAGTCCATGCTAAATGTGGTCAGTCCTGTGTGTTTATTGGAAGGACTGATGTTGAAGCTGAAACTCCAATACTTTGGCCACCTCATGCGAAGAGTTGACTCATTGGAAAAGACCCTGATGCTGGGAGGGATAAGGAGATGACAGAGGATGAGATGGCTGGATGGCATCACTGACTCGATGGACATGAGTTTGGGTAAACTCCAGGAGTTGGTGACGGACAGGGAGGCCTGGCGTCCTGCAGTTCATGGGGCCACAAAGAGTCGGACACGACTGAGTGACTGAACTGAACTGAACTTAATACAGAAATAGCAGATATAAGGAGTAACTACTACCTTTAAGGCTAACACCAACCCCCAAAACTGAGCTCTGGATCTCCTTGAAGAGGAAACAACCATGGCTTTCTAGATGGTAGAGAAGTCACTACATTAGTAAAAGTAATGGCATAACTAGAGAGAAACGTGTTCTCTATAACTTATTAGAAATATTCCCGGCATGTCCCCCAAACAGACACCCTACTGCAAAAATCACCTGAGGAATCTTTTGAAGGCAATTTCTAAGTTCTTCTGGCAAGCATGCATTACAAGAGGCAGTTACTGGGAGAACTTGCAGGCAAATCATCACATTATTGTTATTTAATGTCTAAGTGGGCTCATACCAGGAAACAAAATCTGCAGTGTCTCTTCAGAGCCCTTTACGTCAATGCTTACTTCATGCTGGTTGGCAAAGAAAAATTACTTAAAGGACCTAGATAATTTTTTTAAAAGGACCTAAAAGAATGATTTTGGAACTAAGAGTTAATAAATTGACATTAATTGTAAAACTAGGGGGGTGGAGTCAAGCATGTTTGTATACTAACAGGTATGATCCAGAAGAGAGGGAAATTTGATGATGTATGAGAGAAGGAAGGATTGTCTGAATATTTTCTTTAAAAAAAATTATTTTAATTGGAGGCTAATTACTTTACAATATTGTGGTGGTTTCTACCATACATTGACATGAACCAACCACGGTGTGTACACGTGTCTCTCCATCCTGACCTCCTCCTATCTCCCTCCACACCTCATCCCTCTGGGTTGTCCCAAAGGACCAGCTTTGAGTACTCTGCTTCATGCATCAAACTTGCACTCATTATCTATTTTACATATGGCAATATATATTTTCAATGTTATTCTCTCAAATTGTCCCACAATCGCCTTGTCCACATAGTCTGAAAGTATGTTCTTTATATCCGTGTCTTTCTGCTGTCTTGCATATATGGTCATCTTTACTGTCTTTCAAAGTTCCATATATATGTGCTAATATACTATATTGGTGTTTCTCTTTCTGACTTACTTCACTCTGTATAATAGGCTCAAGTTTCATCCACCTCATTAGAACTGACTTAAATGAGTTCTTTTTTTTATAGCTGAATAGTATTCCATTGTGTATATTTACCACCACTTCCTTATCCATTCATCTGTCAATAGAAATCTAGGTTACTTCCAGGTCCTAAATATTGTAAATAGTGCTGCAGTGCACACTGGGGTATATGTATCTCAATTCTGGTTTCCTCAGTGTGTATGCCCAGCAGTGGGGTTGCTGGGTCATATGGCATTTCTATTTCCAGTTTTTTAAGGAATTTCCACACTGTTCTCCATAGTGGTTATACTAGTTTCCATTCCCACCAACAGTCTAAGAGGGTTCCCTTTTCTCCACGCCCTCTCCAGCATCGATTGTTTATAGACTTTGCAGTGGCAGCCATTCTGACCGGCATGAGATGGTACCTCCTTGTGATTTTGGTTTGCATTTCTCAGATAATGAGTGATGTTGACCATCTTTTCATGTGTTTGTTAGCCATTTATGTGTCTTCTTTATAGAAATGTCTGTTTAGTTCTTTTGCCCATTTTTGATTGGTCATTTATTTTTCTGGTATTGAGTTGCATGAGCTGCTTGTATATTTTGAAGATTAAGTTTCTGTCCGTTGTTTTGTTTGCTATTACTTTGTCCCATTCTAAAGACTGCCTTTTCACCTTACTTATAGTTTCTTTTGTTGCACAAAAGTTTTTAAGTTTAAAAGGCCCCATTTGCTTATTTTTGCTTTTATTTCCATTAATCTGGGAGGTGGGTCATATAGGGTCTTGCTGTGATTTACATCAGAGAGTGTTCTGCCTATTTTTCCTCTAAGAGTTTTACAGTTTCTGGTCTTACACTTAGGTCTTTAATCCATTTTGAGTTTATTTTTGTGTATGGTGTTAGAAAGTGCTGTAGTTTTCAGTCTTTCACAGGTGGTTGACCACCTTTCCCAGCACCACTTGTTAAAGAGATTGTCTTTTCTCCATTGTATATATTTTCCTCCTTTGCCAAAGATAAGATGTCCATAGGTGCTTGGATTTATCTCTGGACTTTCTATTTTGTTCCATTGATCTGTATTTCTGTCTTTGTGCCAGTACCATACTATCTTGATGACTGTAGCTTTGTACTGTAGTCTTAAGTCAAGCAGGTTGATTCCTCCAGTTCCATTCTTCTTTCTCAAGATTGCTTCGGTTATTGGAGGTTTTTTGTATTTCTATAAAAATTGTGAAATTATTTGTTTGGTTCTGTGAAAAATACCATTGATACCTTGATAGGGACTGCCTTTAATCTACAGATTGCTTTGTAGTATTAGATTGCTTTTACTAATATACTCATTTTCACTATATTGATTCTTTAAATCCACAAACATGGTATATTTCTCCCTCTATTTGTGTCATATTTGATTTCTTTCATCAGTGTTTTATAATTTTCTATATATAGGTCTTTTATTTCTTTAGGTAAATTTATTCCTAAGTATTTTATTCTTTTTGTTGCAATGGCGAATAGGATTATTTCCTTAATTCCTCTTTCTGTTTTCTCATTGCTAGTGTATAGGAATGCAAGGGATTTCTGTGTATTAATTTTATATCTTACAACATTACTATATTCATTGATTAGCTCCAGTCATTTTCTGGTGGTTTCTATAGGGTTTTCTACGTAGAGGATCATGTCATTTGCAAACAGCAAGAGTTTTATTTCTTCTTTTCAATGCCTTTTATTTTTCTTCTCTGATTACTGTGGCTTAGACTTCCAAAACTATGTTGAATAGTAGTGGTGACTGCGGGCACACTTGTCTTGTTCCTGATTTTAGAGGAAATAGTTTCGATTTTTCATCAGTGAAGATAATGTTTGCTGTGGGTTTGTCATATATGGCTTTTATTATGTTGAGGTATGCTCCTTCTATGCCTGCTTTTTGGACAGTTTGTATCATAAATGAGTGTGAATTTTGTCAAAGACTTCCTCTGCATCTATTGAGATAATCATATGGTTTTTATCTTTCAATTTGTTAGTGTGGTGTATCACATTGATTGATTTGTAAATATTGAAGTGTACTTGCATCCATGGGACAAAGCCCACTTGGTCATGATGTATGATCTTTTTAATATGCTGTTGGATTCTGTTTACTAGAATTTTGTTGAGGATTTTTGCATCTATGTTCACCAGTGTTATTGGCCTATAGTTTTCTTTGTTTTTCACATCTTTGTCTGGTTTTGATATTAAGGTTGATGGTGGCCTCATAGAATGAGTTTGGGGGTTTACCTTCCTCTGAAATTTTCTGGAAGAGTTTGAGTAGGATAGATGCTGACTCTTCTCTAAAGTTTTGGTAGAATTCACCATGAAGCCATCTGGTCATGGGCTTTTGTTTGTTGGAATATTTCTGATTGAAGCTTCCATTTCTGTGTTTGTGATGGGTCTGTTAAGATTCTCTGTTTCTTTCTGGTTCAGTTTTGGAAGGTTATACATTTTTACGAATTTGTCCATTTTTTCCAAGCTGTCTATTTTACTGGCATATAGTTGCTGATAGTAGTCTCTTGTAATCCTTTGCATTTCTGTGTTGTCTGTTGTGATTTCCCCATTTTCATTTCTGATTTTATTGATTCTGTTCTTCTCCATCTTTTTCTTGATGAGCCTGGCAAATGGTTTTTCTATTTTATTTATATTCTCAAAGAATCAGCTTTAATTTTGCTGATTTTTGGTATAGTCTCTGTGGTTTATATTTCATTTATTTCTGCTCTGATTTTTATGATTTCTTTTCTTCTATTAACTTTGGGGTTCTTCTTTTCTTCTTTTTTCTAGTTGCTTTAGGTGTAAAGTTAGGTTGCTTATTTGATCCTTTTTTTTTGTTCTTGAGGTAGGCTTGTACTGATGGAGGAGCCTGGTAGGCTGTAGTTCATGGGGTCGCTAAGAGTCAGACAGGACTGAGTGACTTCACTTTCACTTTCATGTATTGGAGAAGGAAATGGCAACCCACTCTAATGTTCTTGCCTGGAGAATCCCAGGGACGGGGGAGCCTGGTGGGCTGCCGTCTATGGGGTTGCGCAGAGTTGGACACGACTGAAGCGACTTAGCAGCAGCAGCAGTACCTGAGGTTATACATTCCAAATGTGGTACTTCTGCAAAATTCAAATTCTTCACAATTCCATGTTTAACACTTTTATTTTTCTTCTAGTACCTCAGACAGCTTAGAGTTACATATTATTCAATACTTGTGTGTGTTATTAGTCTCTCAGTTATGTTCAATTCTTTGTGACCCCATGGACTGTAGCCCACCTGGATCTACTGTCCGTGGAATTATTCATGCAAGAATACTGGAGTGGGTTGCCATCTTCCCGACCCAGGAGACTGAACCCAGGTCTCCATCATTGCAGGCAGATTCTTTACTGTCTGAGCCTCCAGGGTAGCCTCATTGATTACTTGGCCAGATTAAATACATATTAAATAACTATAAGAATGAAATCTGTGATCTTTAAAGCTAAAATATTTCATATTTCCCACAGGAAAAAATTGCTAATGTTGAGGATGAAATTACAAAATGATTAAACAGCAACAAAAACATGGTGCATTTTCTATGATTAAACCCTCTTATTACGTCTGCATTTGGTCTCTGAAATATTTTTAATGAATTGCTCTAGACTAGCATTTCCTAGTGTTTGTTCCTGGACTAATAGTATGTAAAGGTATATATCACAAAAATGTTTCAATGTAAACAAACAAACAAACAGACAACTTTCTATATCCCTATTTTAAAATTTCACAATGCACATTATCACAATAGTATATTAGTAAAGAAAGTCCCATAATTCTAAGTCATGGAATCATTGACTTTTCTGAGGAATACTTGTTTAAAGTAAATGCTATTGAATTCATGAAAAGAATGATCTACTGAACATGTAGGGAAGCACTGTTCTGAGTGGTTTTATTTGTGAAAGTTTTGGAATTCTCAATGGCAAAGGTCAATAAACACTGGAATTTCATCTAGAGTAAATTATCCTAAATTAAGGGTGTTCTAAGGTGTGTTTATATTTAAAGAAATTGGCTTTCTTTCACTTCTATGAGTCTGTCTACCACAAAGTAATCTGCTAAATTGGCTCTGCTGAACTGTAAAAGCAGCATATTCAGTGAATTCAATAAGCTGACCTATAAAGACCCTGGAAATAGAGTCATAAATAATAATGAGTATGTTATTCTCGATTCAGTCAGCTGTGGGAGTTTTCCAAACCATTAAACAACTTCCCAATTTGCTACAAATTCAGCATGAGTGCTGTACTCTTTTCAACAGGAGGTTAAGAACAAGAGATGGCAAATATATGGTAAGGTTTTAGGGAGTGATGAATATTTAATCACAATGAACACCTGAAATCTGGTCTGAGGGAGTAGTCACTCATAATATTCATGTGTTACAATAGGAAAAGATGAATTTGATTCTGACCATTAGTTTTCACCTCATTCTAATAAATAAGATCGATTTAAAAGATTCATGTCCATTTCCACTGATTGGTCAATTTTTTAGGAGAGTGTTTTTTTTTTTTTAATAGATACTTTGCTCAGTCGTGTACAACTCTTTGTGACCCCATGGATTATAGCCCACCAGGCTCCTCTGTCCATGGAATTCTCCAGGCCAGAATACTGGAGTGGGTAGCCATTCCTTTCCCCAGGGTATCTTCCCAACCTAGGGATCAAACCCAGGTCTCCTGTATTGCAGGTGAATTCTTTAACATCTGAGCCGCCAGGGAAGTCCATACATTTTCTTTAAAAAACCCTCAGTCTCCTTTCCCTGTTTACTATCACTGTCTTTAGATTATGCTTTATCGTTTTTTGTTTGTTTGTTTGTTTGTTTTTTGTTTTTTTTTTTTTTTTGCAAAGGATTCCATCTTAATTGCTTAACTCCATGGTATTTTTCTCCATGTGTACCTGATCTCAGGAGGGCTCAGCCTGCACAGGCTTGAAGTGGAGCTTGGGTTCCCAGCCACAGATTGAAGCTGGATCACAGCAGTGATAGCAGCAGATCCTAGACACTAGACCAGTGGTCAGCGATAAGGGTCTTAGCTCTATGGCTTTGCAGAAAAGACTTCCCATGAAGAGGGAAACTAGTGAAACAAGTAAACTACTTATTAGGAAGAAAAAGAGCACAGTACATGTGGATAGACACATTGGCAGACTCAGAAAGTCACTGACCTCCTATATGGGCCTGATGGCCCCTCCTGACTTATATCTATTCTTCACTATGCTTTCAAAGTGAAAGTTTTAAAGCACAAACTTAATTACAATGTTCATTGGCTTTGGAACATACACATCAGATATATATATATAACATATATTATGCATAGCATTACATTCTTTGCTACAATCTTCTTTCCTATAGTTATTAGTCTATTCGTTCAGAGCAGTAGAATATTTTTAAAAAATTTTCTGGTTTAACACATGACAAGCTTTCTTACCTCTACGTCCATAACCTGAACCTCATACTCAGACATACATGTGCTTGACCAGCTTACCTACTTCACCATTAAAAACTCAATTTGGGGTTGACTATCCTAAGAGACACTTCCCTGATGACTTCTACTCATTTTCAGAAATGGGTGCTCCTTAAGATGCTCTAATAGCACCCTTTTTTAACTCCATTCCTAGCACTGGTAACATTTTATTTAGGTTACTTAGACGTATGTGTTTATGTGGCCTAATCCATGTAAGTTCCTTAAGATTTTATCTTCAGTATCTGATACATAAAGGATACCTAAACACTGTCTCTTGCAATGCAAAGGATTTTTTAAAATAGTTGCTTATTAATGTCTTTTATAACCAAATTTTGAACAGATTACTCTGAACTTTACTAACTAGTCTTTATCTTCTGAGTGTGACTTTTTCTTGAACCAGTAAATGTATCTGAAAAATTAAAATCAAATTTTCATAAAAAAACTAGGATCAAATATTCAAAAGCATACAAAACACAAGTGAAGAATTTATATATCAATTCACCATGATGAAGGCTAGTCAATAAAAACTTGGTTGGTTTGAAATTGCTTTATTTTAGCATATTTTGCAGGAATTTCATTTTTTTTTAATATGTATATAGTGATGGTGATTTAGTTGCTAAGTCGTGTCTGACTATTGTGTCACCATGAACTGTGACCTGTCAGGCTCCTCTCTATGGAATTCACTAGGCAAGAATAATGAAGAGAATTGCCACTTCCTTCTCCTGGGAATCATGCCAACCTAGGAATCAAACCTGTGTCTCTTGCATTGCAGGTAAAATCTTTACCTCTGAGCAACAAGGAGAGCTCTTGTGTGTATATATGTATGCACTGATGTGCTTGTGTGCTAAGTCACTTCAGTCGTGTCCATCTCTTTGAGGCCATATGGACTATATCTCACCAGGCTCCTCTGTCCATGGGGATTGTCCAAGAGAGAATATTATGAAGTAGATTGCCTTGCCCTCCTCCAGAGGATCTTCCTGACCCAGGAATCAAACCTGGGTCTCTTATGTCTTCTGCATTCACAGGTGGATTTTTTACCACTAGCACTACATAGCAAGCCCATATGTTGATGGAAAAATAAATACATGGGCTACCCTTGTGGCTCAAATGGTAAAGAATTTATTTGAAATCCTGGAGAAATGGACTCAATTCCTGGGTTAGGAAGATTCCCTGGAGAAGGGAATGGCTACCCATTCCAGTATCTTCCTTGGAGAATTCCATGAACAGATGTGCTTGGTGGGCTGCAGTCCATAGTGTTGCAAAGAATCAGACACAACTGAGTGACTAGCACTTTCATTTTCATTTTTTTCTTGCATATTTATGGGTCTCCCAGTGATTCAGCAGTAAAGAGTCTGCTGCATTGCAGGAGATGCAGGTTTGAGCCCTGGGTCCAGGATCCATGTTTATATATGAAAAGAACATATATAATTAATGTTTTTCTTATTAATCTAGCATTTTCATTTGGAGTACTCTGTCAGATTATTAACAACATAGAATATCAAGCTCTATGATTCCTCTTCAAAGAATAGAAGGGAATCCATTTTCTCCTTGCTATGACCTTCACAGTTTTTAATAAACTCAAGGCCATGTTCTTTGCATATGTAAAGTTCACAAAGAGGAAAATGTCAGAAAAATAATATTAATTTTTGAGAAAAAGAATGCTTATTTTTAAAAAATGACATTGACTCAAGATGATGCTTGACTGTTTCATGACTCTGTCCTTTGACTGAAACAAATATTAATACACATAACTGTATTGTTCATTAAGCTGTTTTGACTATTAAGATGAGGTGAATGCATAATATTCAAATAAAGATGTCCTGAGAGGAATCAAAAGGGAAAGGCAATTCCAGTGTTGCAAAAACAAATGAATGTGGGTGTTTGCATCATTCAATAGAAATGGAATGTGAGTATTTATTTGCATTGTCAAAATGACAGTTGAAACAAAATCAGATAATTCATTCACTTAGTACTTCTGTGATAATAAAGATTATCTTATTTAGGGATCATAAAATGTGATAAACATTGTAACTTCAAATATAAAGCAGTCTTGCAAATTGAAGTCCTTTTTTTTTTTTTTTTTCTGTTTCTTTTGCCAAGTCCTTTTTTTCTGGTCAACTCTTAAGCTTTCCATGAAATTTGTTTACAGAATTCATTCAACTTCAAATTCTCCCAATAGAGAATGATGAGAGGTAAATGAAATATCTTATCAGTACTTTGCATTTTGCTTACATACGTCTATCTTTCTTTTAATAATCAGTTCAGTTCAGTCGCTCAGTGGTGTCCAACTCTTCGCGACCCCATGGACAGCAGCATACCAGGCCTCCCTGTCAATCACCAACTCCCAGAACCTGCTCACACTCATGTCCACCGAGTCAATGATGCCAACCAATCATCTCATACTATGTTGGCACCTTCTCCCCTTGCCTTCAATCTTCCCAACATCAGAGAGTTTTCAAGTGAGTTAGTTCTTCACATCAAGTGCCCAAAGTACTGGAGTTTCAGCTTCAACATCAGTCTTTTCAATAAATATTCAGGGCTGATTACCTTTAGGATGGAGTGGTTGGATCTCCTTTCTGTCCAAGGGAAACTCAAGAGTCTTTTCCAACACCACAGTTCAAAAGCATCAATTCTTCAGCATTCAAATTTCTTTATAGTCCATTTCTAACATCCATACATGAATACTGGAAAAACCATAATCTTGACTAGATGGACCTTTGTTGGTAAAGTAATGTCTCTGCTTTTTAATATGCTCTCTAGGTTGGCCATAACTTTCCTTCTGAAGATTAAGCATCTTTTAATTTCATGGTTGCAATCACCATGTGCGGTGATATTGGATCCCACACAAATAAAGTCTCTCACTGTTTCCACTGTTTCTCCATCTATTTGCCATGAAGTTATGGAACCAGATGCCATGATCTTGCTTTACTGAATGTTGAGTTTTAAGTCAACATTTTCACTCTCCTCTTTCAATTTGGTCAAGAGGCTGTTTAGTTCTTCTTGGCTTTCTGCCATAAGGGTGGTGTCATCTGTATATCTGTGGTTATTGATATTTCTCCTGGCAATCTTGAGTCCAGCTTGTGCTTCATCCAGTACAGCATTTCTTATGATGTTTTCTGCATATAAGTTAAATAAGCAGGGTGACAATATGCAGCCTTGATGCAATCCTTTCCTGATTTGGAACCAGTCTGTTTTTACATGTCCAGTTCTAACTGTTGCTTCCTGACCTGCAAACAGATTTCTCAGGAGGCAGATCAGGTGGTCTGATATTGCCATCTCTTTCAGAATTTTCCACAGTTTGTGATGTTCCACATAGTCAAAGGCTTTTGGCATAGTCAATAAAACAGAAATATATGTTTTTCTGGAACTCTCAATTTTTTTGATGATCCAGCCTATGTTGGCAATTTGATCTCTGGCTCCTCTGCCTTTTATAAATCCAGTTTGAACATCTGAAAGTTCACAGTTCATGTACTGTTGAAGCCTGGCTTGGAGAATTCTGAGCATTACTTTGCTAGCATGTGAGATAAGTGCAATTGTGTGGTAGTTTGAGCATTGTTTCTCATTGCCTTTCTTTGGGATTGGAATGAAAACTGATGTTTTCCAGTTCTGTGTCCACTGCTGAGTTTTCCAAATTTGCTGGCATTTTGAGTGCAGCACTTTCATAGCATCATCTTTTAGGATTTGAAATAGCTCAACTGGAATTCCATCACTTCCACTAGCTTTGTCCTTAGTGATGCTTCCTAAGGCCCACTTGACTTCACATTCCAGGCTCTCTGGCTCTAGGTGAGTGATCACACCATTATGACCATCTGGGTCATGAAGATCTTTTTCATATAGTTCTTCTATGTATTCTTGTCACCTCTTCTTAATATCTTCTGCCTCTGTTAGGTCCATACCATATCTGTCCTTTATTGTGCCCATCTTTGCATGAAAAATTCTCTTGTTATCTGTAATTTTCTTGAAGAGATCTCTAGTCTTTCCCATTCTCCTCTATTTCTTTGCACTGATCACTAAGTAAGGCTTTCTTATCTCTGTTATTCTTTGGAACTCAACATTTAAATGGATATATATTTCCTTTTCTCCTTTGCCTTTCACTTCTCTTCTTTTCATAGCTATTTTGTAAGGCCTCCTCAGGCAACCATTTTGCCTTTTTGCATTTCTTTTCTTGGGGATGGTTTTGATTACTGTGTCCTGTAAAGTGTCACAAAACCTCCATCCATAGTTCTTCAGGTCACTCTGTCTATCATGTCTAATCCCTTGAATCTATTTGTCACTTCCACTGTAGAATTGTAAGGGACTTAATTTAGGTCATACCTGAATGGTCTAGTGATTTTCCCAACTTTTTTTCAATTTAACTCTGAACTTGGCAATAAGCAGTTCATCATCTTATCTTTTAGTACTCTTCTTGCTTTATTCCCCAGCACCCAGCTTCCCTCATATTTGTAATTTTCTACCCTTCTCTTTGTTTCCTAGGCCTGAAACTTGGTTTAGGATATTTTCAAAAGTTTTATTTTTCAAATGCAATCATGCAGTATCCCATTCTTTCCATTTTTCTGAGTATCAATTTGAAGACACCAGAGAAAAATAAAACACAAAGAAAAAGAATAATTGCAACATGATTTCATGAGACCAATTAATAAGAACTTTCATATATCTAATAGCAAGTCCTTAAGAAATTTCATGATAATAGACTAAAACATTTATCAATTAAATTGCATAGCTGGGAATAATCTTTAAAGGTAGCTGACAATACACATAAAGTGAGTGAAATGCAGCACTTGTTCACTTTGATTTTTGTTATCCAAATTTATCATTTGGCTTGGTCTGGCAAGCCACTCCAGTACTCTAGCCTGGAAAATCTTGTGGAGGGAGGAGCCTGGTGGGCTGCAGTCCATGGGGTCTCTAAGAGTCGGACATAACTGAGCAACTTCACTTTCACTTTTTACTTTCATGCTTTGGAGAAGGAAATGGCAACCCACTCCAGTGTTCTTGCCTGGAGAATCCCAGGAACGGGGGAGCCTGGTGGGCTGCCGTCTATGGGGTCGCACAGAGTCGGACACGACTGAAGTGACTTGGCAGGCAGCCATAAATCCTATAGACTATGTGACTTAAATAGCAGAAATTTATTTTCTCAGAATTCCAGAGGCTTTAAGTCCAAGATCAAGGTACCAGAAAGTGAAATTCTGGTGAGATTTCTTTCTGGTTGCCAGACAGTCAATCATCTTCCTGTTGTGACTGATCCCCCATGGCCTTTTCTCTGAGAGGGAGGAGAGTGGGAGGAGGTTGCATATGCTCTGATGTATCTTCCTCTTCTTTTTCAGATATAAGGACACCAGATCTCTCTGGTTAGGGCTCCATTTTTATGATGTCTTTTAACCTTTATGATGGCACTTAACCTTTATGATGGCATTTAACATTTATGACATCTTTATGATGTCATCGAACCCAGGTCTCCCGTGTTGCAGGCAGATTCTTTACCAGGCGAGCCACAAGGGAAGCCTCACTTAACCTTAATTATCTTCGTAAATGTGCTGTCTTCAACTGTAGTCATTTTTATGTTTAGAACTTCAATATATAAATATGGGGAAGGCACAATTTATTCCATAACACCGAGTATAAAAATTCACTTTGTTTTGAGTTTATGTTTATACTTACCTCAGTGAGTTGTGATAATCTGATGGTCATAAGGAATACTTAATGACAATAAAATTAACTTTGACACATGAAAATGTCACTGTTAAAAAATGCTTTGTTTGTGAAAATATACTTTTGAATAAAAGCATCTTGAAGCATTTTTTTATATATCCTCAGTTCAGTTCAGTCACTCAGTCATGTCTGACTCTTTGCGACCCCATGAACTGCAGCACGCCAGTCCTCCCTGTCCATCACCAGCTCCCGGAGTCCACCCAAGCCCATGTCCATTGAGTCAGTGATGCCATCCAACCATCTCATCCTCTGTATCCCCTTCTCCACCTGCCCTAAATCTTTCCCAGCATCAGGGTCTTTTCAAATGAGTCAGCTCCTTGCATCAGGTGGCCAAAGTGTTGAGCTTAAGACTCAACATCAGTCCTTCCAATGAACACCCAAGACTGATCTCCTTTAGGGTGAACTGGTTGGATCTTCTTGCAGTCCAAGGAATTCTCAAGAGTCTTCTCCAACACCACAGTTCAAAGGCATCAATTCTTCAGTGCTCAGCTTTCTTTATAGTCCAACTCTCACATCCATACATGACCACTGGAAAAACCATAGCCTTGACTAGACAGACTTTTGTTGACAAAGGAATGTCTCTACTTTTTAATATGCTATCTAAGTTGGTCATAACTTTCCTTCTAAGGAGTAAGCATCTTTTAATTTTCATGGTTGCAATCACCATCTGCAGTGATTTTGGCGCCCCCCAAAATAAAGTCAGCCACTATTTCCACTGTTTCCCTATCTATTTGCCATGAAGTGATGGGACCGGATGCCATGATCTTAGTTTTCTGAGTTTTGAGCTTTAAGCCAACTTTTTCACTCTCCTCTTTCACATTCATCAAGAGGCTTTTTAGTTCCTCTTCACTTTCTGCCATAAGGGTGGTGTCATCTGCATTTCTGAGGTTATTGTTAGTTCTTCTGGCAATCTTGATTCCAGCTTGTGGTTCCTTCAATCCAGCATTTCTCATGATGTACTCTGCATATAAATTAAATATGCGGAGTGACAATATACAGCCTTGACTCAGTTCTTTTCCTATTTAGAACCAGTCTGTTGTTCCTTGTCCAATTCTAACTGTTGCTTCCTTACTTGCATATAGGTTTCTCAAGAGGCAGGTCAGGTGGTCTGGTATTCCCACCTCTTAAAGAATTTTCCACAGTTTAATGTGGTCCACATAGTCAAAGCCTTTGGCATAGTCAGTAAAGCATAAATAGATGCTTTTCTGGAACTTTCTTGCCTTTTTGATGATCCAGTGAATGTTGGCAATTTGATCTCTGGTTCCTCTGCCTTTCCTAAACCCAGCTTAAACATCTGCAATGTCATGGTTCACGTATAGCTGAAGCCTGGCTTGGAGAATTTTGAGAATTACTTTACTAGCGTGTGAGATGAGTGCAATTGTGCAGCAGTTTGAGCATTCTTTCTCATTGCCTTTCTTTGGGATTGGAATAAAAACTAAGAGTACTTGGGTGCAATTGCAAAAATGAAAGAATGATCTTGATTCATTTCCAAGGCAAATCATTCAACATCACAGCAATCCAAATCTGTGCCCCCAACAACTGATGCCAAAGAAGCTGAAATTGACTGGTCTATAAAGACCTACAATATCTTCTAAAACTAACATCAAAAAAAAAAAAAAAAAAGTCATTTTCCTGATAGAGGAGTTGAATGCAAAAGTAGGAAGTCAAGAGATAAACAGAATAACTGGAGTTTGGCCTTGCAGTACAGAACGAAGTAGGGCAAAGTATAACAGTTTTATCAAGAGAACATACTGATCATAACAAGCTTCCTGTCCCAACAACTCGAGAGATGACTGCACATGGATATCACCAGAATGTCAGTGAAGAAATCAGATTGACTATACTCTTTGCAACCAAAGATGGAGAAAATTTATACAGTCAGCAAAAACAAGACCTGAAACTGACTGTGACTCAGATCTTTAGCTCATTATTGCAAAATTCAGACTTAAACAGAAGAAAATAGGGAAAAAACACTAGGCAGTTCAGTTTATACAGTGGGGATGATGAATGTATTCAAATGATTAGATCTGGTAAACAGAGAGCTTGAAAAACTATGGAAGGAAGTTTGTTATGTTGTTCAGGGGGCTGTCACCAAAATCATCCTAAAGAAAAAGAAATGCAAGAGAGCAAAGTGTTGTCTGAGAGGGCTTTACAAATAGCTGAGGTAAGAAGAGAAGTGAAAGACAAAGGGAAAGGGAAAGACACCTAACCAAATGCTGAGTTCCAGAGAATAGCGTGGAGAGATAAGAAAGCCTTCCTCAGAGATCAATGCAAAGAAACAGAGGGAAACAGTAGAATGGGAAAACAGATTTTTATCAGGGAAACTGGAAATATTTCATGCAAAAATTGGCATGGAAAGGACAGAAACTAAAAGGACCTAACAGAAGCAGAAGAGATTAAGAAGAAGTGGCAAGAAAACATAAAAGAACTTTAAAAAAGGTCTTAATGACTGGGATAATCATGATGGTGTGGTCACTCTCCTAGAGGCAGACATCCTGCAGTGTGAAGTCAAATGGGCCTTAGGAAGCTAGTGGAGGTAACAGAATTCAGCTGAGATATTTGCAGTCCTTAAAGTTTCCGTTATTTGCAGCAATTTACAGTTGCTGCTAAAGTACTGCACTCAACATGTTAGCAAGTTTGGAAAACTCAGCAGTGGAAAATGCCACAGTACTGGAAAAGATCAGCTTTCATTCCAATTCCAAACAAGGGTAATGCATCCAAACTATGATACAGCTATGCTTATTTTACATGCTAGTAAGATTTTGCTCAAAATCCTTCAGGCTTGTCTTCAGTAGTACGTAAACTGAGAAATTCCAAAAGTGCAGGCTGGGTTTAGAAAAGGCAGCGGAACCAGAGATCAAATTGTCAAGAGTCATTGGCTCATGGAGAAAGCAAGAGAATTTCAGGAAAACAACTACTTCTGCTTCACTGACTACTCTTAAGCCTTTGGCTGTGCATCAAACAATCTAAGGAAAAGTATTACAGAGGAAAGCACCTGTCTCCTGAGAAACCTGTGCAGGATAAGAAGCAACAGTTAGAACTGGACATGGAACAGCTGACTAGTTCAAAATTGAGAAAGGAGTGAATCAAGGCTGTATATTGTCATTTGGCTTATTTAACTTAAATGCAGAGTATATCATGTGAAATGCCAGTCTGAATGCATCTGAAGCTGGAATCAAGATTCCCAGGAGAAATATCAACAACTGCATATAAGCAGATGATACCAATCAATTACAGAAAGTGAAAGTGAAGAGGACCTAAAGAGCCCTTTGATCAAGGTGAAAGAGGAGAGTGAAAAAGCTGGCTTAAAACTCAACATTCAAAAAGTAAAGATCATGACATCCTGCCCCATTACTTCATTTCAAATAGATGGACAAAAAGTGGAAGCAGTGACAGATTTCGTTTTCCTGGTCTCCAAAATCACTGCAGACATGGACTGCAGCCATGAAATTAAAAGACTCATGCTTCTTGGAAAGAAATTTGACAAACCTAGACAGTACATTGAAAAGCAGAGACATCAGTTTGCCGACATCCTTATGGTCAAGCTATAGCTGTTCCGGTTGCTTTTGTTTTTCATTTGCAAGCCAGATTCTTTGTGATCCCATGAACTGCAGCACTCCAGGCTTCCCTGTCCTTCACTCTCTTCTAGAGTTTGATCAAACTCGTATCCAGTGAGTCAGTGATGCCATCCAACTATCTCATCCCCTGCTTTCCCTGTCTCCACCTGACCTCAGTCTTTCCCAGCATCAAGGTCTTTTCCAATGATCCAGCCCTTTGCATCAGGTGGCCAAAGTATTGGAGCTTCAACTTTGGCATCAGTACTACCAATGAATATTCAGGGTTGATTTCCTTTAGGATTGACTGGCTCAATCTCCTTGCTGTTCAGAGGACTCTCAAGGAGTCTTCTCCAACACCACAATTCAAAAGCATCTAATTTTCAGTACTCAACCTTTTTTATGTCCAACTCTCACACCTGTGTATGACTACTGGAAAAACAATAGCTTTGACTATACAGACCTTTGCCAGTAAAGTGATGTCTCTGCTTTATAATACACTGTCTAGACTTGTCATAGCTTTTCTTCTAAGAAGCAAGAATCTTTTAATTTCATTGCTGCAGTCATTGTCTGCAGTGATTTTGGAGCTCAAGAAAAGAAAATCTGTTACTATTTCTACTTTTTCCCCATCTATTTTTATGAAGTGATGGGACCAGATGCCATGATCTTTAATTTTTTAACGTTGATCTTTAAGCAGCTTTTTCGCTCTTCTATATCACCTTCACCAAGAGGCATTTTAGTACCTTTTTGCTTTTTGCCATTAGAGTGGCATCATCTGCATATCTGAAGATGTTGATATTTCTCCTAACTTTTGCAATATTTATGTCTGAATGTGAGAGTTGGACCATAAAGATGGCTGAAAACTGGCAAACTGATACCAAATTGTGGTGCTGAGAGTCCCTTGAGCTGCAAGGAGATCCAATTAGTCCATCCTAAAGGAAATCAGCCCTGAATATTCATCGGAAGGACTGATGCTGAATTTGAAACTCCAATATTTTGGCCTCCTGATGCAAAGAACTGACTCATCTGAAAAGACCTTGATGCTGGGAAAGATTGAAGGTGAGAGGAGAAGGGGATGACAGAGGATGAGATGGTTGGATGACATCACAGACTCAATGGACATGAGTTTGAGCAAACTCCATGAGATAGCATAGAATAGAGGAGCCTGGTGTGCTACAGTCCATGAGGTCCCAGAAAGTCAGAGACGGAACAACAGCAACAAAGAGGCAAGATAACTAGCGTTCTTTGGACAAGGTACCAGGGCCGCAGAAGATGAAGTCAGCAGTGACCAGAAAGTGATAATGTAGGGCTTATAGTGAGTCATACATATTTTAACTTTTAATTCAATTAATAAGAAAAATACTGTAGGATTTTAAGTGAAGAACACACATGCATTATTTTTTTCTTAGTTTTTATTATGGAAATGTTCCAATGGATTCAAAAGTAGAGAGTAACTAAATCTTTAAAGAATTGTTCTAGTTAATGTCTGAAAAATAAATATATAGTAGAGAAATAGTCAATATTCTAGCATGAGTTAAAATTCATTGATGATGATTCTTATGAAAAGATATTAATAAAGGCACTATTTACAAAGATGTGGCCAGTTTTGAAGAAAGGACCAAAGGATATTGAGGACTCAGAGGTCTTAAATTATGGGGATGATGGAGGAAACCTTATTACAAAGTCCAGAGTGGCTGGGGCTATGGCAGAGAGGCTCCCCTACTTTAACTTTCCTCATAAAGAGTTAGCCACATCACACAGGAAGTGGAGAAGACATGTTCTCATCTTTATTTACACCTTTCTGCTAGTAAATCCCATTGGTTGGACCCAAACAAGAGCAAGTCTGAAAGGAGAAAGGCAATATATTTTCAGAAGGTTCGGTATTGTAAGGAACTGAAAAGGTCATAATAATGCAAAATGAATAATGGGAAAGCAAATGACAAATAATCAACACTAACACGGAAATCTGGAAGCAGATTTAGTACTTAGGAGGTATTAAAATGCTCCAGGTGATGATGAGAGACCGTCCCAGGATGATAGTGGTGAATACATTCAGGATCAATTTTTAAGCTCAAATTAAAAGTATTGTCCTGTGGATCTGAAAGGTAGAATGAGAGAATGCAATACTATGTTCGGGTTATATGTTTATATAACTTCAGATATAAGGATTAAAGTGAGTGGATGGATAAATGGGTAGATGAGTGAAACATAGACAAAAAGATGAGAGAAAAGAGATGGGGGAGAGGTAGAAGAGGTGTGTTTTATAAAGCATAGCATCTCAGTAAACAAGATGTTATACATGATTTCCTTTCATTCCTCTGGTCTATGGATTTTCTTAGTGAAGCATCTTTCACTCTTTTTCTTGCCTGGCAATGAGGTGTCTATCCTTATTGATTCAGTTTAAGGAAGACCTATGGCTGCAAATATTTCTTTACCACATAGCTACTGATTCCTTGCATCTTCCTGTTTCCTAGAGTACTTTGTTTCTATATCTGTTAGTAACCTTTTACTAAAGAGTTTAAAAGAGTTTAGTTATATTCTTACTGCTGCATTTCTTTTTCTTTGTTAATTATGATACCTTGCAGTTCAGAAAATAATTATATTTATGATTATGTTCCTAAGAGGCTCTAAAACAGTATGAATGTGATGAGTGCTTATTGCATCAGTTAATTAAATGGCCTCTCCTGGATGTCAGAAGCAATCATTTTAACTCACATTTCTACAAAGAGAGAAGTCATTTAATTTTTATAACTGATGTCATCTTGTTTTTAAGCTTCTATTCCTCCTGATGGCGGAATAATTTATACTTAATATTTAGAAAAGTTTAAAAAAATTATATGGTTCATAACTACAACTTCCAGGTGACTATTCAGTAAATTGGAAGTTTGATGTTCTTGTTGGGGGCAGTCTCTTCCCTCTCACGAGGTCTCACACCAATCTTCTTTCTTACATTGATGGTGCCTGTTGAAGGAGGATGACTATATTTCTTTACAATGATAGAGATGCTTCTTTCCACCCACTGTGGTCTGGGTCCTGATGGGTTCTAAACTTTCAAATATATGATAGAGTGTTATTAACTATAGTCATCACGCTTTACATTACATCCTTTTACTAAGAGTAAAGGCATTTTAGTTATATCCTTACTGCTACAAGGACTTAACTATTTCATAACTGGAAGCTTGTACCTTTTGATCACCTTCCTCCATGTCTCCACCTTCCCCTGTGCCTTGGAAACCACCATAAGTAATTTGGACCTATGCGTTCATTTTTTGTTTGTTTGTGTGTTATTTAGGCTCACATATAATTGGGATCATGTAGCATATCTCTTTATTCTCCATCTGACTTATTTCTCTTAACCTAATGCTCTCAAGGTCCATCCACTTGTCATAAATAGCAGAGTTTTCTTCTTTTTAAAGGCTGTATGTGTGTATACATATACACTTGTTGTTGTTCAGTCACTCAGTTGTATCTGATTCTTCACAGCCCCATGGACTGCAGCACACAAGGCCTCCCTGTCCCTCACCATCTCCTGGAGTTTGTCCAAGTTCGTGTCTATTGCATTGGTGATGCCATCCAGCCATCTCATCATCTGATGTCCTCTTCACCTTCTGCCTTCAATCCTTCCCAGCATCAGGGTCTTTTCCAATGAGTCGACTATTCCCATCAGGTGACCAAAATATTGAAGTTTCAGATTCAGCATCAGTCCTTCCAATGAGTATTCAGGGTTGATTTCCTTTAAGATTGACTAGTTTGATCTCTTTGCTCTCCAAGGGGCTCTCAGGAGTCTTCCCTGGCACCACAGTTCAAAGGTATCCATTCTTTGCTGTTCAGCCTTCTTTATGGTCCAACTCTCACATCCATATGTGACCACTGGAAAGACCACAGCCTTGACTATATGGACTTTTAGTCAGCGAAGTGATATATTTGCTTTTCAACACACTGTCTAGGGTTCCTGCCAGAAGCAACCGTCTTCTGATTTCAATGTTGCAGTTACCATCTGCAGTGATTTTAGAGCCCAATAAGAGGAAATCTGTCACTACTTCTGCTTTTTTCCCTTCTATTTGACATGAAATGATGGAGCCAGATGTCATGATTTAAGTTTTTTTTGTTTTTTGTTTTTAATATTAGTTTTAAACCAGACTTTTCACTCTCTTCCTTCACCTTCATCAAGAGATTCTTTAGTTCCTCTTCACTCTCTTCCATAAGAGTGGTATCATCCACGTATCTGAGGTTGTCGATATTTCTCCCACCAATTTTGATTTCAGATTTTAACTCATGCCCCTGGTATTTCTCATGATGTGCACAGTGTATAAGTTAAATAAACAGGGTGACAACAAATAACCTTGTACTCCTTTCTCAATCATGCACCAGTCAGTCCTCCCATACAGAGTTGTAACTGTTGCTTCTTGACCCAGATGCAGGAGAGAGGTTAGGTGGTCTGGTATTCCCATCCCTTTAAGAGTTTTCCACAGTTTGTTATGATCCACACAGTCAAAGGCTTTAGTGTATCAACGAAACAGTGGTAGATGCTTTTACAGAATTCCCTTGCTTTCTCTATGATCCAGTGAATGTTGGCAATTTGATCTCTGGTTCCTCTGCCTTTTCTAAACCCATCTTGGGCATCTGGGATTTCTTGGTTCATTTCATGTTGCAGCCTAGCATGCAAGATTTTGAGCATGAGCTTACTAGCATGGGAGATGAGTGCAATTGTCCACTGGTTTGAGCATTCTTTAGTACTCCACTTCTTGGGAACTGGGATTAGGATTAACTTTTCCAGTCCTGTGTCCACTGCTGGGTTTTCCAGATTTGCTGACATATTGAGTGCAGCACTATGGTAGTAGCATCTCTTAGAATTTTAAATAGCTCTACTGGAATTCCATCACATCCACTAGCTCTATTGACAGCAGTGCTTCCTACTGTCACACTTGACTTAGTACTCCAGAATGTCTGGCTCTGGATGGCTGACCACATCATTGTGGTTATCAGGTTCATTTGGATCTTTTTTGTATAGTTCCTCTATGTATTCTTTCTGTCTCTTCTTGATCTCTTCTGTTTCTACTAGGTCTACCATTTCTGTCATTTATTGTGCCCATCTTTGGGTGAAATGCTGCCTTGATATTTTCAATTTTCCTGAAGAGATCTCTAGTCTTTCCCTTTCTGTTATTTTCCTCTATTTCTTTGCACTGTTCATTGAAGAAGGCCTTTTTGTCTCTCCTTGCTCTTGTTCGACAATGTTTGACGTGGCTATGGGTTCATAGACTCTAAAGCAAAGACTTCACTCCGGGACTAAAAGAATACCATTGCTCATGTCTTTGCAGCAGCGTAACAGCTTTATTTGGAGTTAAGAAATAACAGAGACCTCTCTGGAGGTCTGGAGAGTCCTGTCTTCAGTCTTTAAGACATCTTATTATATACTTTTTGACCTGTTACTAAAAACAACTATTGTATAGGATTGGACAGTTAACATTAGGTCAGTTTGTTTTCCTTAGATCTTGTGAGGAAGTTTGGTCTTCCTGACAATATCAAGGAGCCTGTTCCTATGGCTCCTTTATTAGTGATTAACCAGTTTCCCAGTCTCGCTTCTGTTGTGGGTAATTGGCCATAAATTCGAAACAGCCATAAATTCCAAAACATGAGTGACTATGTGACTGGGCCCATGGAAACTCCCTATCAACCTGCCTAAGGAATGATATCACTATTCTCTGGAACTCTGCATTTAGTTGAGTTTGAGTAAACTCCGGGAGTTCATGATGGACAGGGAAGCCTGGCATACTGCAGTCTATGGAGTCACAAAGAGTCGGACACAACTGAGCAACTGACCTGAACTGAACTGAATCTTTCCCTTTCTCCCTTGCTTTTTGCTTCTCTTCTCTCTTCATCTACTTGTAAAGCCTCTTCACATAACCACTTTGCCTTCCTGCTGTTCTTTTCCTTTGAGATGGACTTGTTCACTGCCTCCTATACAACATTTTTTATGGACTTCTATCCATAATTCTGCAGGCCCATTGTTTACTAGATCTAATTCCTTGAATCTATTCCTCATGTCTACTGCCTATTCATAGGGGATTTAAGTAATAACTGACTGGCCTAATGGTTTTTCCCACTTTCTTTAATTTGGACCTGTATTATTTTGCTGTGAAAAGCTGATGATCTAAGCCACAGTCAGCACCAGGCCTTATTTTTGTTGACTGTATACAGCTTCTCCATCTTTGGCTACAAATACTGTAATCAATTTGATTTCTGTATTGATCATTTAGTGATGTCCATGTGTAATATTGTCTCTCGTGTTGTTGAAAAGGGTGTTTGCTATGACCGGTGCCGTCTCTTGGCAGAATTCAGAGGATGAGCGAAAGGTGATATATATATGTGGGATTTCCTAGGTGGCTCAGAGGTAAAGAATCTGCCTGCCGATGCAAGAGACACAGACATGGATCGATCCCTGGGTAAGAAAGATCCCCTGGAGGAGGAAATGGCTACCCACTCCAGTATTCTTGCTTGGGAAATCCCATAGACAGAGGAGGCAGGCTACAGTCCTAGGAATTGCAAAAGAGTCAGACATGATTTAGTGACTAAAGGACAACAGCAAATATATATACATATATGTGAGAGAGAGAGAGAATATATATGTATATAGATATATATATCTCACCTTTTCCTCATCCATTCATCTATCAATGAATGCTTAAGTTTCTCCCATTTCTTGGCTATTGTAGATAATGCTGCAATGAAAATGTGGGTGCAGATATCTTTTCAAGTTAGTGTTTTCACTTCATTTGGAAAAATTCCCAGAAGTTGAATTGCTGAATCTGCTGAATATCACTTTAAACAATTCTCTTCCAGCATGTATCTGCACATTAAAATGATTAATGTAACTTTTTGCAATGACATGCCGCTGTCATGCAAGTCCCAGAGGGTTATCTGTAAAAAACAAAAGAGTAAATAGTCTAATGATTACTCTTTTGAAAAAGCCAACTGACTGAAAACTGGACTGTTGTAAAAAAAATTGTCAGCTTAATACACTTGCTTAACCATAAGCACTGGAAAATAATGGTCATATGCTACATTATATTGTATATTATAAATTATAGTATAGGTTATTCCATTATAATACAAATTCTATTATAAATTAAGTTAGACATGTCTGGCATAGGATTTGACACATTTCAATTATTTTAATGCCTTTAGTAGTAAGATTAATAAACATTTATCTTCCCTATCCCTGAAGTTTGTTCAGTCAGGATGTTTGAACCACTCATCTCATACCCAAACTTTAGAAACTCTACAGAGAGAGTGTATACCCAGTGGAATTAGCTTTACTTGGGAGAATTATTTAAATCCCTTATTGACTTGCAAGATGCATCCACCTTGATGTTTTCACAGGGACTTATTTCACTGATGATGATCAAAAGAGGTATGTTGGGCTTTGATCAGAGCAAATCTAAAGAAAGCTGGGAGTCTGCAAATATGCTGTGATTAAAATTCTTTCTCCATCTTCTCTTAGTGAAATGAAGAAAGTAAAATACTGACTGCTACCTTATAATTAGTGTGAGAGAAAGTAAAAAAGGTTCTTGTTTAAAGAAAATTGAGTTAGGGCTAGCTCATAACAAAAAATTAATACTACTATGGCTCCTGTTATTGAAATTGGGGAATCCAGTTTTCCAGGCAATAAATGAATGCAGCCTCTTCAGTTGCTTATGGTAGTTGTTGCTTCTGAATATAGTGTGTAGGCCAACCTGCTGTAACAGCCATGCCAAGGAAGGCTATTTGAGAATAACCCTTAGTGGACTGCTCTTGCTAGTTATGGTTAGTCTGTGTTACCTCTTCAGTCAGAGAAATTTCTTATTAGAAAGTTTACAGAATTCCAGGATACTATAATTTAATTGCAGTAAATTATCAATCACTTAAATAGTTATTGAACAGTTTGTAGGAGCTTGTAACCCTGTTAATCATACCTGAGAAAAGATGCCACACATTTCTCTTGATTTTCTATAAGTTTATGAGTCAGTATGACTATGAAGCCTTTCAGCAACTACACAGATGGTAGTTGATTAAAACCTAATATGACCAATTAAAAACAAATTGTGTCAACTGTGGCCTGAGTAATTAGGTAAATCCTTGTGGAAGTAATAGGACTTAAACTAGATTCTGAAGATTGAGTAATCTTTTAATGAAAGCATCAGAGGTAAAGGTGTTATATCACTGCTTTCTAAAGCCATAATATATTCAGATGAGAGGAAGAGATCAGAAGAACCAAATTATGAAATACAGAATAATGTGCCCTAAGGTATTAGAGAAAGTGGCTGAATAGCTAAAATGGAGTTATATTATAAAATTTATGGCTTGCTAGTCTGAGGCTATTGAATAATGTCTTGCAAACAATACGAAATTAAAGGAGGTTTTGAATAAAACCTAGATATGAGTAAATTAATGAAAGTGTTCTAAGGGTTGGGGAGAAGGGTGGGCTTGAGTAGAATAGATTGGTAATAAGAGAAGCTGCAGATATCCAGGAGCTGAATTATAGCACCTGGCACATAACATGTGCTAAATAAATAGGTGCGAACTATTGACTAAATGAATGTATGAATGAATGCAATGTCTGGAGCCTATATAGGATGCAATAAAAATTTTCAGGATGTAAGTGGAGTGCACGAAGGACCCAGGATTGCTTCTTTTAGTCTTGGAAATGCTGACTTTTCAAACCACCTTAGAAATGCAAACCCATGTTAAATAAATGCAAGTTAATACTAAATTATGAATGCATGAAACCTATTTTCACTTATCACTAACAGGAACTATCATTTGAGCTAATTTTTATGAGCTCTGCTTCTTTTGATTATGTCATTATTCTTGTCTATTTGTACTGTCAGCTTAGCCAACTACTTTTCACTACTTGAAGGCAATCAAATATTTCTGTGTTCAGAATAAAATTAATGCAACTGCTTCTCATTTTGTAAATGGTTTCTTCCAAATACTTGAGCAGGAGTCATTCAAATGTATCATTTGGATATATCAGATGTAAGTTTTAGTATGTTGGTAATTTGTGTTTTCATTTTGACGTGATAGTACTGAAAGAGAACATAAAAAGCTCTGTTATACCTACTTTCCTCACTTTATTAAAAATAAAAGTAACATCCTCACATTTTATTCAGAATCATCAATATGCCAGTGGAAAGAACTAGAAGATATTTCATTTTCTTAAAATTTCATGATTCTATTCTTTGTTAAAATCTTTTCATCTAATGTTAATGGGATTTTAGGTGAAGCACGCAGGTCTAGATGCTTACATAGATGAGTTTCTTTTAGTCTGCAGGCAGATGTTCTGGCCACAGTTGATCTAGTTTTCTTGCACAAGCTTAGGCTGTTTCAGTCACAAGCAGATACTGAAGTAATTGATGAAGGACTACAAAAATCAGTGAAGCAAAGTTTGAGCCTGGTTGTCCATTTTCCTCCCTCTCTGTTTTTGAAAATCTATCAAATAGGTTCTAGGCATGAAACAACTTATGGTTTCCCTTGAGATGTGGGAAAGCCCTATCTATGAGTTCACCTATGAACCCTGTTTATTTATTGTGATGTCACAAAGTTCTATGATAAATAAAGTCTCTCCTTTGACCAGCACTTTCCACTCACTCTTAAAGAGGCTCTAGGTTCAAGGTCACTCTCAGTGTGACTGCCAAATCATTTTTTCCTTGTAGAATATCTTAGATAAACAAACCACATAAAAAATTTTTTTAAAGTATTTTATTTGCATCCCCTATTTATAAGACATGGAAGTAAAATGATTTTTTCCTGTAGTTTATGGAATATGGTAATATGTTATGACTTTTCTTATTTATTTTGTCAAGCAGAAAACTTGAAAGACCATATATGAAGCTGTCATTTGTTCTGTAGGGACTGTCACTTCTAATAGGAATCAACTTTGTTTCATAGTTTCAAATTCTGCGAGTTGATTATTTTAGCACAACACCTAATAGCAAAGTGAGTTTCAAGTACTGTGAAATAATATGAGACATATGAAATTTTGTCACTTTCTTATGAATGTAAAAAAGTTCATAACTTGATAGCCCAAGGATACAGTGTTGGAAGAGTTAATACATTCTTTGGTTCACAATAAGTGCAAATTTATCTTTCTTTGTTTATTCAATATTGTGTTCCATTTTCCAATGGATCTTTAGTCAGAAAGTACAGAAAGATGTATTTGCAATGCTTTCTACAGATTGTGTTGGTTACTGTGTTTTTCAATACCATATTACTCTTACTTAAAGAATACCTTTTATAGCTATTTTTACTTCCAGGCACTAACAGTATAGAAAAGTGTTGCTATAATTTATATTTCTCTAATATCTTTATTTTATATTTCAAGTCTAGATATAATGCATACTTCTGTAATGTAAATATTTTCTGATTTACTGAAAAATTAGAGCTGTATGCTCTCTGTGTAGTAAAAGAGGGTTGTACAGCACAAATAATTTGTGCATTTGACTTTGTTTGCTTATGATGAAATGTTGGGTCTTCCCTCATAGTTCAGTCAGTTAAGAACCTGCCTGCAATGCAGGAGACCCAGGTTTGATTTCTAGATTGGGAAGATCCCCTGGAGAGGCATTGGCAACCCACTCCAGTATTCTTACCTGGAGAATCCCATGGACAGAGAAGCCCGGCAGACTGCAGTCCATGGGGTCTCAAGAGTCAGCCAGGACTTAGCAACTAAACCACCACCATGATGAAATGTTACAATTTAAGGTAGCACTCATACTTGCAAGTTAGTGCAGAGAATCATGACAAGGATTCTAGCCAAGAGGGTATTTTCTTTGAAATATTAAGTTATAAGTTATACAGAAATGAGACAATTTTTAAAATATTTTCTTATTTAGAGGTTGGGAAAAACGTGCAAATCTAGATACTTGAATAATACATTTCATTTTAATGGAATAATATTTTCAGAATCATAATTTCTAATTTATGGAAAGTATTTGAAATAAATTCATATAAATAATTTTGGAAAATGCAGCTTGAATTAGTATTTATGTATAAGAATGCAGATTTAAACATATTGAATATTTTTATGTTGCTAAATATGAGGTTCAATTTCTCAAACTTTAACAATCAAATTATTTGTATTTTAATAACAAATGTAATGGTCATTTGAAAGAAATAATGTTTTAATGACTATTTCTTTTTTCAGTGATAAAGTCAGTGAAACTTTGAGCTGAGAAAAATAAAGCAATAATGTTTTAATATAACAATTGCAGAGAACATCTTTATTCTAATTAAAAGTTTATAGCATATCTGGCAACTGGAACTTTCTAACTGAGCTACTATTGAGTACTCTAGCTATTAATGAATGCATTATTCTAGTTTTTAATATTAATCAATTCTGAGTATCATGCATGAAATTTGCCTGGATGTTTATTAATCCAGTTATCTTCTGCAGCTATAGGGTTACATTACAACTTGCTGGTTATTATTTACTCACAAAGGAAAATGACCAAGATTATAGGGAGATAGATCATATTTGCGAAGTAGCTGCGTAGCTGATGTGGATCCTTGGATGGATCAACCTCTTAGTATTTCACACAATGTTAATTATTAATATACCCTATTGTATCCTTCATATTAAGGCAGGATGTTTTATTTCTGACATATCTTCTACATAATAAAATATTCTAAAACTTTATTTTGTACATGGTGGGATTTTTGTTTTTTTCTTGATATTTATACACAATTAATTTATAAGGACATAGTTATTGGTTACCTTAAGTGTAAGAACATACTAACAGTAAAGATATTGAGAAAGTTCCAAGGACACTTTTTTGTAAACTAAATTATATTATGATTATCCTTGACTGGAAATAGTATTTGTATATAATATCCTAAGAATAAACTCTGATTTATAGATAATTACTGTAAAAATTCTGGTATATAAACATGAGTGTGTTTCAAAGTAGTAGACAATTATTGCAATATGTTGGTATATTTTTCTCAATGGGACAGAGTAAAGAAAATGTCAGAGTAGTTAAAGTTTCTCAAAAATTTAAAAATGCAAAATATATATATATATATAAAATGCAAAAAAGTAACTTCTATTGCATAGGGAGCAGCAAAATTTGTGTTAATTTTGGATCATTTCAGAAAATCTAAAGATAGCTTAAGTTTAGGAAACAGCTTAGCGACCTATATAGGTGAGACCTTTGGGCATTGAAGAGATCTGGAGAAGTCAGTCCATAAATGGAGATTTGGAACTTAATACAAGCCTTACTCAAAACCAAGTGGGCAACCACAAATGAAGTGAGATCTAGAGAGTCTGAAGTCTAAGTTCTAGCTATAAGGAGTTCTTTTTTTTTTTTTTTTTTAAACTGACATTTAGGTTTTCTGTGTGTTTTTTTTTTTTTTTTTAATATTGGAGTATAATCAACTAATAATGTTGTGTTTGTTTCAGGTGCATAGCAAAGCAATTCAGTTATAAATATATAGGTATTCTTTTTCAAGTTCTAGGACATTCTTTGAAATAAATAGTATATATAATGTTTTTATGGATATATCTATCAACATTAAGAAATTCATTTCTCATTTGAAATTATTACTCAAAAGTATTTTTTTCCTTTTTTTCCCATTTATTTTTATTAGTTGGAGGCTAATTACTTTACAATATTGTAGTGGTTTTTGCCATACATTGACATGAAGCAGTCATGGATTTTCATGGATTCCCCATCCCGATTTCCCCTCCCACCTCCCTCTCCATCCGATCCCTTTGGGTCTTCCCAGTGGACCAGCCCCGAACACTTGTCTCATGCATCCAACCTGGGCTGGTGATCTGTTTCACCCTTGATAATATACATGTTTTGATGCTGTTCCCTCTAAACATCCCACCCTTGCCTTCTCCCACAGAGTCCATAATTCTGTTCTGTACATCTGTGTCTCTTTTTCTGTTTTGCATATAGGGTTATTGTTACCATTTTTCTAAATTCCATATATATGTGTTAGTATACTGTATTGGTCTTTATCTTTCTGGCTTATTTCACTCTGTATAATGGGCTCCAGTTTCATCCATCTCATTAGAACTGATGGAAATGAATTATTTTTAATGGCTGAATAATATTCCATGGTGTATATGTACCACAGCTTCCTTATCCATTCATCTGCTGATGGGCATCTAGGTTGTTTCCATGTCCTGGCTATTATAAACAGTGCTGCGATGAACATTGGAGTGCACGCGTCTCTTTCAAATCTGATTTCCTCGGTGTGTATACCCAGAAGTGGGATTGCTGGGTCATATGACAGTTTATTCCCAGAATATTGGAAGTAAAAGCAAAAATAAACAAATGGGACCTAATTAAACTTAAAAGCTTTTGCACAACAAAGGAAACTATAAGCAAGGTGGAAAGGCAGCCCTCAGAATGAGAGAAAATAATAGCAAACGAAGCAACAGACAAAGGTTTAATCTCAAAAATATACAAGCAACACCTGCAGCTCAATTCCAGAAAAATAAATGACCCAATAAAAAAATGGGCCAAAGAACTAAACAGACATTTCTCCAAAGAAGACATACAGAGGGCCAAGAAACACATGAAAATATGCTCAACATCACTCATTATCAGAGAAATGCAAATCAAAACCACAATGAGGTACCATTACATGCCAGTCAGGATGGCTGCTATCCAAAAATCTACAAGCAATAAATGCTGGAGAGGGTGTGGAGAAAAGGGAACCCTCTTACACTGTTGTTGGGAATGCAAGCTAGTACAGCTGCTATGGAGAACAGTGTGGAGATTTCTTAAAAAACTGGAAATAGAACTGCCATATGACCCAGCAATCCCACTTCTTGAGAAAGAAGTATGGAACTGGAGGAATCAACCTGCCTGACTTGAGACTATACTACAAAGCCACAGTCATTAAGACAGTATGGTACTGGCACAAAGACAGAAATATAGATCAATGGAACAGAATAGAAAGCCCAGATATAAATCCACGAACCTATGGACACCTTATATTCAGAAGTATTTTAAAACTAAGCACTCAGAGTTGACTGTCCTCTTATACTCCATTTTTACAGAATTCCTTCCATTTTCTTTTGTAATTTTAAATTTATAAAAATTTTGAAATAAATCTTATATACTTTGCATGTGTATTTAGAAATAGATGTACATTTAGTTATTCAAATGGATGATAAGGTCAGTGCTTTTACCTTCAACGTTATCACTAATGTATATACCATTTTATTGAATTTTAAAAACTATAACGATTCCCTTAAGCAAACAAATGAGTTTGTTCCTGGCTTTTCATGGGTTGACTCCTTACCAGGAAAAAAGTATCTTTTTTCTTCCTGTTGGGCTCTGCTATTGTCCCAGAGAAACAATTTCCCCTCTATTTCCTCAAATCTATTTCATTAATGTTTCTATTTATTAATATTTGACAAGTAAAATAGTAGTCCCTTAAGAAACGGGTAGGAAGGCAACAAAGTTTTAGTATATGAGAAGAAAAGTACAAGCAAGACTCTAACTAAACATCTTCCTTTGTATATTCCAAGGCACCTAGTAACTCTAATACTTCTTCTTCTTCATCTTTTTTTTTTTTTACTTCATAGCACCATTTTTAAATTGGAGAATAATCAAGTACCTGCTATGTTTTTGTGTTCTCTCTTATACTTCCAACAGTAATTTATATATTATAATAGTTAAATAAATTTATTTGATTATGGTTCAAATCAATTCCTAAATTATATGTTGTCATCATTTATTAACTTATTCACTCAGTAAACATTTATGTACCAATGTGGTACAGTGTCTTACCAATCAGAAGAAAAGATCAGTGAGTCATTGTCAAAGTTTCTACTTACACGTTTTCTAAATCTGTGTAACATATTTAACTCTCTTAAAATAAAATAAGTTTCATGAATTAAAAAAAGAGAATATGATACTAAAAGAGTCAAGGAAAAAGAAAATGCAAACAAGGACAGAGAAAGGAAAGTAAAAGATACTTTGGATATATTCAAAGAAATGTACAGAAAAAGAATTTGTGGAGATGATAACTTTTTATAGTTAGAGAAAAGAGGAATACTATAGCATAAAATTCTGGTCTCCCTTAGGTGCTGGATTTTTGGTAATTTTTATTTATTTATTTTAGTTTCATTATTGAAAACTATAACTTTGCCTGAAGTATAGTTTTTCAAGGTTTGCATAATTAAAAAGATGTTATGAGTATAATTTTCTATTTTTATTGAATCATTTTAGCTTGAAAGGGATTTAAACTATGCTTGAACATCTTAAAGTATTACATCTTTTAAAACTTTAAAAGCTTTAAAGTATGCTTGGAATACATTAAAGTATGTGAATACTTATGATAGGTTTGTTAGGGGTTAATCTGCTAAAGATTTTTTTTTTAATCTACTTTACCAGAAATGTCTATGGCCTAAAAGGCAACTATATTTGATTTATGAGCAGATTTTAAAAAAAGGAAATTAAACTGAAAAGTGATATTTAGAAGTTTCTTTGTACTCTGAATGGCCAAATAATAGTAAATAATATGGAATCAAAAATAATATCTTTTCTGTTTTCCTTAGCCATGTATTTTACTCATATTTATTTCTCAGTGTAATCAATTCTTATTATATTTTGCATCCCTGTCAGTATAAGGGCAATATCAAAGGTACTAAGCTTCTAATTTTCTAATTAGATATCTTATGCTCATATTATAAAAAGCATTATTAACATGAATGTGTATTATTCACAGATATTGGCAGACCTAGAAAACCATGCATTATTTAAGAATGATCTGGAATGTCAAAAGCTGATTCTAGAAGCAATGAAGTACCATCTGTTGCCAGAAAGAAGAACTTTAATGCAAAGTCCAAGAACGAAACCTAGAAAATCTACAGTTGGAACTCTGTATGCTGTGGGAGGCATGGATAACAACAAAGGTATTTAGTTCCAGATTTTTAATAATATACACCTGGTATCATACCATAACATGAATTTACTATTGTAATCTGTATAATACCAACAAACTTCACAGAAACTTACCTTTATTCATCAAAATTTTAGTTTTAGGAAAAAATTATGATGCCTCATTTTTCCTTTTTTTTCAATCTGTAGTTGCTGCTTCTGTTTATCATCTTTAAATCTTTTATCTCTTTGCATTATGTACAAGATTTCATATGGAATAAAATAAAAAGATTGAAAGCACTTACAAAACACAGACCAAATGATTTGTTGGATATCTTGAAAAATGTATTTCTATTCTAAGTAAGTATATTTATATTCTCTTCTAGTCTAAGTAAAGTAAAATGTATTTCTATTTCTAAATGCAATGTGTCAGCCCCATGCTTGCTGAGAGTAATGTCTATGAAAAAGAGAGTCTCTGCTTTTGAAGAATTTAGAATCTCTTACAGAAGCCAGAGGGCTTCCCAGGAAGCACGGTGGTAAAGAACCTGACTGCCAACGCAGGAGACATAGGAGAAGTGGGTTCCATTCCTGGGTTAGGAAGATCCCCCGAAGGAGGGCATGGCAACCCACTCCAATATTCTGCCTGCAGGATCCCGGGCCAGGGAGCTCGGTGGGCTACCATTCACAGGGTTACAAAAAGTCAGACATCACTGAAGTGACAGCACAGACACACGCACAGAAGCTGGAAAAATAGACAATTATCATTGAGGGTACTGACTTGGCAGGTGTCATTTTCAAAGTTAATTTTCTTTTGTTTCCACATGAAATATTTTTTTCATTTCTTAAAACAGAAGCAGGTACACTTTATAGTAAGTCTCAGATTTGATAAATGGGCAGTGATTTTATACATGTATAAAACAGTTTAAGTTCAAATTTATGATATTTGCTTTTAAAGAACACTGCGTTCTACAGAAAGAATGACCATATACGATCAATTCCATTTGTACATCTGCACATTTCATTTAAAAATAAAGAAGAAAAGAACAGTGATTGAATCAGGCAAGCCTGTGGCTAAGATTAAACAGTAAACGATTAACATCAATATAAAAATTAGCATCAATAAAAAAATCATTATCCTATTAATTAGCCAAAAGACATGGCTAATTTAAATTTTAAAATTTATTGATTTTAAATACAATTTCCATAGCATAAAGAAATATGAGTACAGGGGTTACACTGAGTTAAGTTGTTCGCCATCATTCCCAAACCATTCCCCCAATCCTGGTTCACAAAATCAGTCCCTGGCGCCAAAAAGGTTGGGGATCACTGGTCCAAAGCATTAAAAGAGTGTGATAAAACAAAGTGTTTGTGAAAAATTCCTGATTAAGTCAGAGATAAAACAGGGAAAAAAAATTGATGGAAACTTTAGGAATTCTTACCATATCCACAACCCTCTAGGAATTGATGTTAAATATATCCCATAACTTAGATAAAAATCCGACACTTAATACCAAACCTCAGAGAACCTAGCTTTCCTGCCATAGCAGAAACTTAGAGAAGCCAATGTTTCAGGAGATTTAAATAACTAGGACATTTTCAAAGTAGTCATTGTATTTGCATCATGCTTTTACTGCTTAAAAAGTGTTTTCTAAACCTTATTACCTTGTGTTATCTCTAAATGAGCATTATGATTTTATCTTAAAATTGTGACTTCTTGAAAGATAATGAGGAAAAGGAAATTAAAATGTAAAAAGAGGCAGAGAGATCAAAAGAAAAAGTGTAGCAAAAATTATACTTTATTTTGCACAACTGATTTGAAAAATAAAGCAATACAATGATAATTACACAATATCTTAGAATACAATGATATAGAATACTTAGTGTGTTTTTTGGAATTCTTTACATATTTATATTGTGCCTTATAAGGCTATATAAACATTTTACTGAGTTCCTCTTCAGTTCTATAATCACTGGGATTCAGGTGATATTCTATAGCATTGATAAGCTATGAGTACAACCCCTGTAGATTTTCTGTAGACATTGCAAAAATTCAGAGCATTTTTCTCTCCTTTCCCTTCCTTTCTTCTTATATTCACATGGAAGTACATGCATCCTACAATGATGCATTTTCCTGCACATCTATTTTGGTCCAGGCTCTGTGTTAAGAACTCATGTACCATGTGGAACATTAAGAATTACTACCCCTACCTCATGGGCTTCTCCTGTGGCGTTACTGGTAAAGAACCCATCTGCCAATGCAGGAGACACAAGAGAGGCAGGTTCCATCCTTCGGTTGGGAAGGTCCCTTGGAGGAGGAAACGGCAACCCAGTCCAGGATTCTTGCCTGGAGAATCCCATGGACAGAGGGGCCTGCTGGGTTTATAGTCCATGGGGTCTCACAGAGTCAGACACGACTGAAGCGACTGAGCATGCACACATGCACCCCTACCTCACAGGGCTGCCAAGTTAGTCTGGGAAAGTGAACAGTAAACAAAATATTTGTGAATAAAATGAGCTTGAGAAGAATGAGTTTGTGAGTACAATATCTATAATGCTTGGATGCTAACCTAGTCTAGTCTAGGAAAGTGGAGAAGTACAGAGAAAGTGTTCATTGTTGCTGTTCTTAGCTGAAGTCTAAAGGATAATTAGACATTAGCTTAGAACATTATTAGAATGGTCGAGTAGGTGTGGTGGCAAATTCTAGACTAGAGCTACATCAGATGTGAAGATTTACAGCTAGAGAAGCATGACATCTTCAAAACCAAAGAGAAATCCTTTCTGGCTGAAATAAAGCCAGTGGAGAAGTAAAACCAGCATGGTAGTGGAGGAAAGACACAGTGAACTTCAGGGAAAGGCTTAGCAAGATAGATTCTGCTTTGAAATCTAGACATCATCGAAAGCGATGTTCCAAGTGTAGAAAGTAGCCTTTGCAATCAGATGACTATTTAAACAGATGATTGGGAGTATCACTTAAAATCTTGGTCTAATTTACCCTTTCTCAATACTATAGTGTGTTTCTGTAGCAACTACAGTAATTAAATGTAAAGAGGCTAAATACAAGGAATTCCAGCATGTTTGATTAGCTCCAAAGAGGACATCAGAGAACTCTGTAACACACTGCGCTGACTTTCCTCATCACATTATAGACTAAGGTCAAGCCATCTAGAAACTTTGGGGGCATAGACTATAGGGATTCTATGACTTAATAGTGATGTGACATACAAGTGAAGCTAGGACAACAAGATATTCTTATAATGGCATTTATATGAATAGCATTATGTATTGGGCTTCCCTTGGGGCTCAGCTGATAAAGAATACATCTGCAGTGCAGGAGACCTGGGTTCGACCCCTGGGTTGGGATGATCCCCCTGGAGAAGGGAAAAGCTACCCACTCCAGTATTCTGGCCTGGAGAATTCTAGAAGCAAGCTCCAGAGCAATCTCCAGAAGTTGGTGATGGACATAGGGTCTCAGTCCATGGGGTCACAAAGAGTTGGACAGGACTGAGCAACTTTCACTTTCACTTTCAAATGCCTTTTGCACCAATACAAACAACATTGAAGAATTGGGAATCACATGATTCATTTGAGAGAAAAGAATCAAGACATAAATGAAGTTAGCAATATGCCTTAGAAAGTATGATTGATTTGCTGCCATAACTGTAATATACTGAAGAATATATCTTTAAAAATATAATTTAGAGCATGTGAAAGTGAAAATGTTAGTTACTCATTCGTGTTCCACTCTTTGCAACCCCATGGACTGTAGCCTGCCAGGCTCCTCTGTCCGTGGAATTCTCTAGGCAAGAATACTGGAGTGGGTAACCATTCAATTTTCCACGGGATCTTCTTGACCCAGGGATCAATCGAGCATTGTAGTCAGATTCTTTACCATCTGAGCCACCAGGGAAGCCTAATTTAAAGCATATTTCAGTTCAGTCATTCAGCCATGTTCGACTCTTTGAGACCCCATGGACTGCAGCATGCCAGGCTTCCCTGTCCATTACCAACTTCCTGAGCTTGCTTAAACTCACATCCACTGAGTCAGTGATGCCATCCAATAATAATAATGGGACTGAATTTTTCTTTTTGTATTTTTAATTCTTTATGTATTTATTTATTAAATGTAATAATGAAGACTGACATTAGTTTCCTATTTTTTCAATTATTGCATATTTTAATTTAATTTCTTGAACTAATTGCCTATAGTACATGGTATAAAATTCACTAGAAATAACTTATGAGGTGCTTTACTCATCTTGTGCATTTTATAAGGAATAATTTAAATATCTTACAAGTTTACTGTTAACATCTAGTAGGTAGCATAGCATACCTAACAATTTCTGAGCAAATGGTGAATATCAAATATGAGAACAAAAGCAGGCTATGGAAAACCTTATGTCCTTTCAAAGATAATTTATTTTCTTTTTGACAGACACTTAGGTAATATCAAAATATCGTCTTCCAAGCAAGCATTGAGTGATTTGAGATTAGGATGTAGTATCTGTGAGGGCTGCCCTACTCCTGGTTTGCCTTCATTATTTATAGAAAGGTCATTAGTCTTTGGCCAGTCCTGTGTGCCATTTTATTTTCACCTCAGAAGAACCAGTTCTATGTAATTTTTAGCATCTTAGCTTCCACTTTCTGCCCAAATTTCTGTCTTTCCTTGTGTATCTTATAAGTTAGCAAATGCCCAGAAGACAAGCAATGATGGCTTTTCATGGTTTTCTCTGAGTCTAAAATCCTGACTTCCTTGGTTGCCCTGGGCTATAGTTAGTGTCTCCCCAGCCCCACAAGGGCTCTGCTGGTGACTCAGTGGTAAAGAATTCAACTGCCAATTCAGGAGATGGGGGTTCAATCCCTGAGAAGGGAAGATCCTCTAGAGAAGGGAATGGCAACCCACTCCAGTATTCTTGCCTGGGAAATCCCATGAACAGAGGAGCCTACTAGGCTATAGTCCACGCAGTCACAAAAAGTCGGACACAATTTAGCAACTAAACAGCTAGAACAACAGCCCCCCAAGACTGCCAAGAATCTGGGGCCAGCAAGTACTTCAAGGGTTCTCGATCAAATAGCACTACCTGTGAATCAGTCACTTCTGATGGGGCTCAATGGTAAATAATCTGTCTGTAATGAAGGAGACCATGGTTTTATGCCCTGGAGGAGGGCATGGAAACTCACTCTAGTACCCTTACCTAGAGAATCCCATGAACAGAGGAGCCTGGCATGCTGCAATCCATAGGGCTGCACAGAGTCAGACATGCCTGGAGCAAAGAAGCAGCAGCAGCAGAGGGGGGAAAATGGCAAATAATGTTAGACTCAATTCAGTGCACATCGCTTCTATTTTGGATTTGTCCTCCTAAGTGTTAACAATCTTTTTTAGTCTCTAATGTCTTTAAACAGCTAAATTTTTTGTTTGAAGACTGTTGCTTTATAGTTACTTTTGTGGAGATAGTTCATCTGATACAAACTAAAGCATCATAGTTAGCAGCAGAGGCCCTTGTGAATTTGGCTTGATGATTTCATCATGGTGCATTTCTAGAAATTCTTTTTGAATTTTTTTGAAATATATATGATGATGTTCCCATCTTACTTGTTTTTTAAAAAAATTTCATCTATTGTTACTTTAAATAGTTCATAGGTTTATTTTTTACCCTGTAGCTAGTAACTAACTTCTAAAAGCTTGAGAGTCTAAGTCTGTTGATTGTTATTTCTGACATTTATATCAGTATTATACCTTGATTTTTGGGTAAGATTATTTTGAAATTACAGTTAATTTCATTACTCTGTGGAGTATTCAGGGTCCTAATTGGAGATGTATCAACCTAAATGCAGATGTAAACTGAGAAATATCAGAAATTGAGCTTACACTGGAATAGTACAGTTATTGCAATTTGGGAAATGCAATCTCTAGGAAACGACAAGCTAGCCCATTGAGGATTTGGAGTGGGCTGTATTTATGGGCAAGGAGTGCAAACAGGGCAGAGTCCAAGAAGTTAGTTTATTGTCTTAAGGACAGTAAGAGATTCTTGGAAGATGGTCACTGGTAAACTTTGGGTTTTAAATTAGGCATTTGTGAGAAATGAGTCTCTGAGTTCTTGTGTCATCTTCCTGAGGGTGCATGTATTGAGATTCTCCATTTCATATTTTCTGGTTCCATTTTAGATTAAAATCCTTTCACACTTTCCTCCAGCATGCATGAGTCAGCTCTAACCAAGAACTTTGACTCAGTTCTTGAATCTTATCAGTTCAGTTCATTCACTCAGTCATGTCCGACTCTTTGCGACCCCATGGGCTGCTGCATACCAGGCTTCCCTGTCCATCACCAATTCCCAGAGCTTGCTCAAACTCATGTCCATTGAGTTGGTGATGCCATTCAACCATCTCATTCTCTGTCATCCCCTTCTCCTGCTGCCTTCACGCTTTCCCAGCATCAGAGTCTTTTCCAATAAGTCATTTCTTTACATCAGACGGCCACAGTATTGGAGCTTCAGCTTCAGCTTCAGTCCTTCCAGTGAATATTTGGAACTGATTTCCTTTAGGGTTGACTGGTTTGATGTCCTTGCAGTCCAAGGAACTCTCAGGAGTCTTCTCCAACACCACAGTTCAAAAGCACCAATTCTTCAGTGCTCAGCTTTCTTTATCCATATTCTATCCAACTATCCAGCTTTCTTTATCCCACTCTCACATCTATACATGGCTACTGGAAAAATCATAGCTTTGACTAGGTGGACCTAGGCTTAATGTGAAATCTCTGGATCATTCATACCACCCCCCTCATGTTAGGCCCAAGGCAAATGTTTTAGATCCTATCATAGGTGAAGAAAACTGCTCCAAGGAAATGCAGCCTTTTGTACTCAGCAATGTCTATGCCAGGTTTCACCTCACTGTTCTTTAATTATTCAACTCCAGATTTCCTTGGAGTTTTTTTCCTTGCATTATGTCCAGTAAAGCAAAAACTGCATTGCAATTTGACCAGATTTACTGGTATTTTAATTAGAGTGCACTCTGTCACCTCTTCTATTCTCTAAAAATCAGTCTTTCTTTTCCTTTTGCATCTTTTTTTTTTTCCAAAAAAAAAAATATATATATATATATTTAAATTTTGAATTTAAATAAGTTAAAAACAAATTTAATTTTGTATTGGGGCACAGCCAATTAACAATGTTGTGGTAGTTTCAGGTGAACGTGTATCCTTTCTCCCCCAAACTGCCCTCCCATCTAGGCTAGCACATAACATTGAGCAGAGTTCAATGTTCTATGTTCTTTTGTACCTTGATTTTTTTCTCCATAGATTGTTTTACTTGTTTTATGCCCTGTACTTTTTGGAGAATAAGGATTTTGTTTAGAATTAAGCTATTAGCAGACCTGACATTTTCCCACTTTTTACATGTTTACAAAGTTAACATTGTTAGATAACAAAGTTAGATAGCTTCTGAGTATTCAGAAATTTGATAATACATACTCACATGTAACTTCCACATCTCTAAAGTGAAGATAATAAGTCTACCTCAAAGCATTAAATTATGCCAGGTAATAAAATAGAATAGTTCTCATTACAATGTAGATGATGACTCAACCATTTGAATCTTTACTTATTCTTCCTATAGCAAATGCAATTCAAATTCATGTCTGAGTTTAAATAGAAATTGATACATATCTTTGATCTGAGGCATTGTTGGCAAAAATCTAGAACTGTAAGTATAAATTCAAGAGTATATGCAGTCTAATATAATAGATTAATTTCCTTTTCAAAATTTTAAGCAACTTGGAGACAGGAACCTTACATATCTAACATCAGAAAGAATCGTTACTTAGAGTAGGTTTTCAGTAAATGTCTCCCATACTTAAATTACAACCTATTTAACTAATATTAGTAAATATCCAAAATGAAAACTCATATGTATATGCACATATATACTATTTGTCAATGTAAACTTTGTATGACTATGAAATTCTCCTTTATTTATAATCTTTGGGAGATTTTTAAAGGCAAGCTCTAAATAAAACTTGCCATTACCTGAATAATTTTCCCCAAAAGATCTTTCAATTATTGTGATAAAGATTTAACAATTATCGTGAATCTATGTTATTTATCCTCTGTAACTGATTGTTTGGGAATGATAAAATTATTTCATCAATGACATATATATAGATAGATAGATTTTGATTTAAGTGTAGTTGATATTATGCTAAAATAGCATATTATGTTAGTTTCAGGTTGCAGCATAGTGATTTTGTAATACATTAAACACATGGTGAAATGACAACAACAGTAACTCTAGTAATCATTTATAACCATCCAATAATACTATAGTATTATTGTCTAAGTTCCTTATGTAGTATAGTATATCCCTGTGACATTTATCACAGGAAATTTACTCCTTTTAAGCCTCCTCACATATTTTGCCCAACCCTCCACTGCCTTCCCTTCTTGGCAACCAGCTGTTTGCTATCTGTATGAGTCTTTCTGTTTTACTTGTTCATTTGATTTTCCTTTGGATTAAGCATTTAAGTGAAATCATACCATATATGTCTTTCTCTGTCTGATTTATTTCACTTAGCACATTGTCCTCTAGATCCATCAGTGTTTTTGAAATGGCATGATTTCATTTATCATGACTAAGTATTATCTCATTGTATATGTATACCACATTTTTTGTATTCATTCATCTATCTATGGACACTTCAGTTGTTTCCATATTTTGGCTATTGTAAATAATATTACAATGAACATAGGAATGCATATATCTTTTTGATTTAGTGTTTTTGTTTTCTTCAGGTAAATACCAAGAAGTGAAACTGTCAGATAATAAGGAAGTTCTATTTTTAATTTTTTAAGGAAACTTCATAGTGTTTTTCATTGTAACTGCACCAATTTACATTCCCCAGAACAGTGCACAAAGATTATTTTTCCTCTATACCCTCACCAATATGTGATATTTGCTGTCTTTTAAATGGCAGCCATTCTGACAGGTGTAAGATGATAGCACACTGATTTCGATTTACATTTCCCTGATGATGTTGAACACGGTCTCATGTGTTTCCTGTCCATTAATATATTTTACTTGGAAATATATTTATTTAGGTCCTCTGCATATTGTTTAATGAGATATATGTTTTTGATATTGAGCTCTATGTTTTGTTCCTATAGTTTGGATTTTAACTCCTTGTTCAATGTATTGTTGTTTAGTCTCTAAGTTGTGTCTGACTCTTTGTGTCTCCATGGATTGTAACTTGCTAGGCTCTTCTGTCCATGGGATTTCCCAGGCAAGAATACTGGAGTGGGTTGCCATTACCTTCTCCAGGGGATCTTCCCAACCCAGGAATCAAACCTGCATCTGTTGAATTGCAGGCAGATTATTTACCCCTGAGTTACCGGGTAAGCCCCTTTTATTGAATATATCACTTGCAAATATCACTTCTCATTCAAAAGGTTACTTTTTTACTTTCTTGATAGTTTTCTTCCCTGTACAAAAGCTTGCAAAATATTTTCACTTTGATGTAATCCCTTTTGTTTATTTTCATTTTCCTTTATTTTTTATTATTTATTTTATTATTATTATTATATTATTATTATTATATTATTATTTATTATTATTATTATTTTATTATTATTATTTTATTATTTATTTTATTATTATTATTATTATTTATTCCTTTATTTTTTATTATATATTTTATTATTTATCATTTTCCTTTATTTTTTATTATTTATTTCCTTCATTTTCATTTATTTTCAGTTTCCTTTACCTGAGGATATATATATATATATATTTCATATATATATGGGCTTCCCTTGTGGCTCAGCTGGTAAAGAATCTGCCTGCAATGCAGGAGACCTGCATTCGATCCCTGGGTTGGGAAGATCCCCTGGAGAAGGAAAAGGCTACCCAATCCAGTATTCTGACCTGGAGAATCCCATGGACTCTATAGTTCATGGGGTCACAAAGAGTTGGATATGACTGAGTGACTTTCACTTCACTTCACTTCATATATATGTATATGTATATGTATGTATGTATAGATAGATAGATAGATAGATAGATAGATAGATAGATAGATAGAATCTTGCTAACATTGATGTCTGAAAGAAAACTGCCCATGTTTTCCTCTAGGATTTTATGGTTTCAGGTTTCACATATAGGTTAAGTCTGTAACCCATTTTGAGTTTATTTTTGTATATGGTGTAAAAAAGTGATCCAGTTTGATTCTTTTGCATATAGCTGTCCAGTTTCCCCAAACATTTATTGAAGAGGTTGTCTTTTCCACATGTTATATTCTTGCTTACTTTGCTATAGATTAACTGAGCATATATGTGTAAGCTTATTTCTGGACTTTCTACTCTTCCATTGATCTATGTTTCTGTTTTTATGCTAGTTCCATACTGTTTTCATGGCTATAACTTTGTAGTATAATTTGAAGTCAGGGTCCATAATACTCCAGTCTTGTTCTTCTTTCTCAGGATTATTTTGGTTATTTGAAATTTTAAGTTTACTTATTCTAGATCTGTGAAAAATGCTGTTGGTATTTTGGTGGAGATATCGTTGAGTCCATATATTGCTTTGGGTAGTAAGGACATTTTAACAATACTAATTATTCCAGTTCATGAGCACAGTATATCTTTACATTTTTTGTATTGTTTTCAATTTCATAAGTGTCTTACAGTTTCCAGAGTACAGATCTTTTACTTTTTTGGTTACACTTTTTTCTAGGTATTTTATTCTTTTTGATTCAATTGTAAATAGAGTTGTTTTCTTTATCTTTCTGCTACAAAATTATTAGTGCATAGAAACACTACATATTTCTGTACATTAATTATATATCTTGCTACTTTAATGAATTCATAAGTTCTAATGTTTTCAGGGGAGTCTTTAGGGCTTTCTAATTACAATATCATGTCATCTGTAAACAGTGACAGTTTTGCTTCCTTTCAATTTTAATATCTTTTATTTCTTTTTTCTTGTGTGACTGGCATGGCTAGGACTTTCAATAATATATTTAATAGAAGTGCCTAGAGTGGTTATCCTTATCTTTTTCTTGTTATTAGAGGAAATACTTTCAGTTTTTCATTATTTAGTATGGTGTTTCTATGATATAGTCATATATAACTTTTATCATGTTCGGTTAAGTTCCCTCCACACTCATTTTGTTGAGAGTTTTTATATCTTAGATGAATGTTGACTTGGTCAAAAGCTTTTTCTGCATCTATTGAGATGACTATATAATTTTGTTTTGTTATAGGTTCATCTCTGGGACTCTCTGTGCTTCCTGGTTATGGATATCTGTTTCCTTCACCAGTTCAGGGTTGCTTTCATCATTATTCATTCTGATAGTATTTTTTTGTCCCTTTTTTTGTCTCCTTCTAAGAAGCCTACAATGCTAATATTAGTATGCCTGGTGCTGTCTCAGAAGACTCTTAAGCTAGCCTCATCTTTCTGTTTCTTTTTTCTTTTCCACTAGCCTGTCTTCCAATTATTGATCCATTCTTCTGTATCATTTAATCTGCTGTTGATTTTCTCTGTGGATTTTTCATTTCAGTTAATATATTCTTCAGTTCTAATTGGTTCTTTTTATGTTTTTATCAATGTGTTGAAGTTTTCACTGTGTTCATTCATCTTCTCCTAAGCTCTGTGAGCATTTTTATAACCATTACTTTAAATAATAACATTTTTTCTATAATATTGCTTATCTCCATTTTATGTAGCTTTTTTTACCCCCTGAGGTTTTTTGATTTTTTTTTTTTTAAATTTGCAACATATTCCTTTGTCTCATTTTGTCTAACCCTTGGCATTCCTTTCTATATATTAGGTGGATCAGCTATCTCTTCTGGTCTTGAAATAGTGGCTTCGAGTAAAAGATGTCCTACTGCACCCAGCAGCACCGTCCTGCCTCAGTGCCAGAGCCAAGTGCTACAGGGTTTTCCCCTGTGTGGGGTGCGTGTGCCCTCCTGTTGTGACTGGGCTGTGATTTCTCTGGGCACAGCTAGTGTGTAGGACTGGCCCCCGTGCATCTAGCTGAAAGGCCTGGCCACAAGTGTTGCACGTACTCTGTTGTATGTGACTGACTCCTGGTGTGAGCAGCCCTTCAAGGAGACACCAGTGCTGGTCAAGGGCATCTGCCACGTCTGGCTGTACTGCCAGTCAAGTGTATCTGCCTGGACTGGTGGTCCAAGGGGCTACTTTGGATGGTGTCTACTGCCAATTGAAGGTGGATGTTAATAGGTAGGGAGCTACTTTGGAGGGACACAGGCTTCCTCATGTCCACAGGTGAACTTACCTCGGTGGGTTGTTGTGCTCGTAAGTTCCATGGCAAGAGTCATAAATGACACTGAGCAACTAAATAGAGGATTAAAAAAAAAAAAAAAAAACAACAACAACCTACTAGCACTTGCCACTCCTCCATACCCAGGAAAAGTTCCAACAAATCCCAGTCTCTCAGATACACACCTTAAATCACCTTAAAATTAATCAATGGATTTCTTCATTATGAAGCAGGTACTTTTTTTCTGCATTGGGCTTCAGAGCAAATGAGTTTTTCATGTTCCTTTAAGAGCAAATTCTTGATTTCCTGTAGCCCTCTGGCTCTCCTGGACATAAGCTTGCTTATTTTCAAAGTCAGACACTGTGGCAGCTTGTCTTCCCAGTGCAGGTTCCCAGGCCTCAGAAGAATCATGTAAGGTTTAACAGCTTTGCTCTCCAGGGATGACTACCAAAGCTGTGATGCCCCTTCCACCCCTGGTTTCCAGTGTCTGGAGTCCCGGCCAGACTGTGTGTGTACCCCTCCGCCCATCTCAACGTGGCTTCTTTTTATCCTTAGTTGTGAGAACAACGACAACAAAAAGTTTCTGCTAGTTTTCCTGTCATTCTGAGTTAGTTGCTGTATATATAGTTGCAATTTTAGTGTTTTTGTGGGAGGAGGGGAACCTAGGATCTTTTCATTCTGCCATCTTTCCCCCTCCAACAACGTTACTTTAAATACCAGCTTCAAGCTCCACTATATAAAAAATTTAATTTACATTGTATAGCAAATTTTATTTGAGAACATTTTTGTTTTGACAGAGAATAACAACATTCCTGTACTTTTTCTCTGACCTAAAGCCTATTCATGATGAGATGTACACATAGTGACTTTTTAAAATATCAGCATAAAATTCTGACATATATTTAATTCTTAATATGTGATTTTTAGTTATAATTTTATAGAAGTTTGGAGCTAGTTCTCTAGTGTACATGATAAACAAATAATCCCAGGACAGGTAAATAAAGTTTTGATTTTAAGAAACATAAAAGAACACGGTATGTTTCTCCATCTGTTTGTGTCCTCTTTGATTTCTCTCATCAGTGTTTTATAGTTTTCTATGTATAGGTCTTTTGTTTCTTTAGGTAGATACACTCCTAAGTATTTTATTCTTTTTGTTGCAATAGTGAATGGTATTGTTTCCTTAATTTCTCTTTCTGTTTTCTCATTGTTAGTGTATAGGAATGCAAGGGATTTCTGTGTGTTAATTTTATATCCTGCAACTTTACTATATTCATTGATTAGCTCTAGTAATTTTCTGGTAGAGTCTTTAGGGTTTTCTATGTAGAGGATCATGTCATCAGCAAACAGCGAGAGTTTCAATTCTTCTTTTCCTATCTGAATTCCTTTTACTTCTTTTTCTGCTCTGATTGCTGTGGCCAAAACTTCCAAAACTATGTTGAATAGTAGTGGTGAGAGTGGACACCCTTGTCTTGTCCCTAGATGCCCATCAGCAGACGAATGGATAAGGAAGCTGTGGTACATATACACCATGAAATATTACTCAGCCATTAAAAAGAATTCATTTGAATCAGTTCTAATGAGATGGATGAAACTGGAGCCCATTATACAGAGTGAAGTAAGCCAGAAAGATAAAGAACATTGCAGCATACAAACACATATATATGGAATTTAGAAAGATGGCAATGATAACCCTATATGCAAAACAGAAAAAGAGACACAGAAGTACAGAACAGACTTTTGGACTCTGTGGAAGAAGGTGAGGGTGGGATGTTTCGAGAGAACAGCATTGAAATAAGTATAGTATCAAGGGTGAAACAGATCACCAGCCCAGGTGGGATGCATGAGACCAGTGCTCGGGCCTGGTGCACTGGGAGGACCCAGAGGAATTGGGTGGAGAGGGAGGTGGGAGGGGGGATCAGGATGGGGAATACATGTAACTCCAAAGCTGATTCATGTCAATGTATGACAAAACCCACTGCAATGTTGTGAAGTAATTAGCCTCTAATTAGCAACTAATTAAAAAAAAAAAAAAGAAAAAGAAACATAAAAGAAAGGATCAATAATTGAAAAAATTAGAAAATGCTCTATTATATTTCTCTTTCATGTTTTGCAAGTTACTTTTATGCATGCACAATTATAGATATTTTTGAAATTTCCCCAATTTAAATTCTCTATTTGATCGACTTCTCATATGCTTTACCTCTTTATAGCATATCTTTGAAATATAACAACAGGCATTGTATTAAAATTCAGAACATATTTTCAAATTTTATTTTGAGGATAGTCATGAAAAACTATTAAATTAGTACTTTTAAGTGCTCATAAAATATATATACTTAAATATCCAGAAAAAATATATATTTGAATACAGATTATTAAACTCACATTCAAGTCATTTTTTAAAAAAATAAAATTCTTACTACATGTTCTAAAACAGTAGTTTTTTAGTTCAGTTCTTATGTGTATATTATTTCCTCGAAGAACAAATTAGCCATATGAAAAAAGCAACTTTTAGGTGTAAAATGTATAAACCCTATTTTTATGAGATTATTTCTAAGCTGAAATACACAGTATAATTATTAAATAAAAGTTCTATAGCTCAACACAAGGTCACTATATTTCCTACTATAAAAATACTACTAATATCTCAAATATATCCTATTAGCAATATTTCATGCTAATTTGGCTTCAGACTTTAGTCATTAGAATCACTCTACCATCTATAGTTAATCAGCTATCAGGGATTGTCTGATTTGCATCAGCATTTCTAGTACTTTGGTTGAAGCTTTATTATCTTATGCCTCTGTTTATATAACACATGTAAATGCATGTGTTTATCAAATGGATTATTTTTTTCTGACAAAACATTAATAAACCAGATAATGATCTCCTTACCTCTGGTTTCTCTCCAATCCTACTCATTCAGCTCATTATTTTCAAATTAATTTGTCATAGCTTTCTAGCATGATCTTTAAAATACAAAGATATAAATAAAGTGATAAAAGAAAAACCTTCATTAGGCCCCCATCTTCCAGGTAGAGCTTAATATTCTTCACAAGTGCAATATCTTTATTATCTGTCATTCCAAATTTAACCAGAAAATTTTTCTTGTTTTCTGTCCATCACAAATGTCTTGAATGATTCAAAAGTATCTTGAATGATATTTTTAATTGTTATCAAATTTGATCATTCACTCCCTCAGATTTGATGTACTATATTGGTTGCATTGCCACTCACACACGTACATTATCTAATGCTTTAGTTTCTTTTCCCATTTTTCACTTCTCTTTGCTTGTCTAAACCTACTGCAATATTCTCTCACCCATAGTTTCTCAGTTAACCTTATTTGATCCCTGTTCTACAATATCTTAGCATTGTGTGCTTGCCATTTTTATTACACCAGTCATCATATTGAATACATCCTTTTTTCAATCATTTCATTTGCAGAAAATAATACAAAATTTTGACATAGAAAAAAGTTAAAAGAATCATACAGTTAACTTCCACATGCTCACCTAGATTATACAGTTAAAATTATGCTGCATTTGCTTTGTCACATATTTATTCAGCTATTATTCTTCTACTCATGGCTCATATTTTTAATGCATTTCTAACTTGTAGACATAAATATGCTTTATTCTGGACACATTTATGAATACTATTAAAAAGGTTTCAACATTTTTAGAGCTTTCAGGCAATATTAACATACAGTGAAATGCAGAAATCTTAACTGTACTTTTAAATGAAGTTTGACAAATATATTACCTAGGTAATTTAAAGTCTTACTTTGAAGATCAAAGATTGAGAACATTGTCATTACCTCAGAAAGTTCCCTCATATCCTTTCCTAGTCAGTCACCAGCTTCAGCATCTCTAAGACAACTATTTCTCTGAATTTCTTGAACTACTTTGGCCTATTCTTTAACTTCATATGAATGCAATCACACATTTTATATTTCTTTATCTAAACTTTCTATCAATCAGCATATTTTAGTGATACATCCATGGCATTGTAGATATCAATCGTCCATTCTTTTTTTTTTTTTTAATTCCTTAATAGCAATCTGTTTATCCAGTTTCCTGTTGATGAACATCTGGGATATGTCCAGTTTTAGCTATTATAAATAAAACTTCTGTGAGTAGTCATGCACAAGTATTTTTTGTGATCATTGAACTTTCATGTATAAGAGACACATAATCCAATGTTATAAAGCATATGATTTTCCAAAATTGTGAGTAGAAATCATCACAAAAATATACCTTTGCTTCTTGAGTACAATATGAATATATGAGCAAATAAATCACAAAAATGTGCTGTTTTCACTATGACTGATCACTACTAAACCTATTTACTTGTTTGTGATTTTTATTCTACTAATAATAACATGTCACGTGTTGAGTAGCAACCTGGACTTTTGGAGACTTTTTTTTGCATATGAAATGTTCTTTGCTATACTGAAATTATTGGAAGTATTTGTATTTAATGCCAAATCTTTGAAGAATTTTATGTTAGTTCTGTTTCACACTCAGGTAGTTTTGATAGCTTGACTTTTAAAAAATCCTGTTAAGATCATGCAGCATTAACATGTTTCAGAAATACTAATGTAGACTTGAGGATAATGATCTACACACATAATGATATACCTGTCAAGAGATGATTTAATACTAAGAGCAAAATTCATGAATAAATACTATAGGGAATAAGCACATTTAATTTACTCTATCACACTTGAGTCATATTAACTATGCATATTACCCAAGGAATCCAACCATACATTCTGAGAGAGATGGGGTAATGATTTTAATGATGAGGGTGATGCCAACCTCAATTTCCATGGCATAAGCAAGAAATGGAAGAAATGAAAATGATGATACCTCAGAAAGTTCCAGTGTCTGTGTTGTACAGGGAGTAGAGTAATGCATTTTATCACTTACTTTTTATTTTATATAACAGCAAACTATAAAAATAGAGAACTTAGTAGCTTATTTTGTATCAATAACAATGAAACATCCAAAAAAGATGTTTCCCTAAATTTTTAAAAATATAGACATATATCTTGTGCAAATTTAAGTCCATATTAGTGTGTATTTAATAGAAATATAAGGAATTTTTAAGAAAACAAGTTTAATTATTTTAAGATTTTTTTTGACTGACATACAGATTTTAAGGCTTAATTCCTCACTGGCAACCCCAGATACCTCTTATTTTAATAAATTTGCTTATTTTAGTAAAATTAAAATAATTAGAATTGTGTGTCTTGTATCATTTAGCAAGATAATTAAATATTCCAAATGTTGGTGTTCCTGACACATATTATGGAAATAATAGCACATATTTCTTTGAGATACTCAGAACTATCAAGAGAAGGATGTATCTAAAACTTAATTGCATCCTGAATCAAAAAATGATAGCAATACAATCTTTTGAAATGTTACATACTATTTATTGCTGGCAATTTTTATTTACACTTAAACCTCTAGTCTTTGGGATTGAGGCATGCATGTTTCTCAGAACAAATCCATTCAAGAGTGTCGTCATTAGAAAGCTTTTGATTTAGATAGTTTCTTTGGAAAGGAAGTTTATGAACAAAATGAGTACATATGTAAAAGTACATTGTTATGCTTTTGCACATCTGATTTGAATGTATATATTTTAGTCTTGTATATAAGTCATTGTTTTCTGCATTTATTTATCGAAATTTCAATGTCAGTAGAATTTAATCTTTATCAGAGAAGAATTTTAAAACAGTTACTATTCATTAATCAAATAGTTATAATTTATACTAGTTATACAAATAAATTATGTTCACATATTAAACTATTCTTAATCTTAGTCTATTGCAATAACATTCTAGTTAGAGGCATTATTTTTGTACATAATTACAGTTTCCTCCAAGTGGCTTCTTTACAGGAATCTGCAAAAGTGTCCATTTCCAAGGTCTACATTTGAAGCATGGGAAAGAATAACAAGGGTTTCATAAGGTTAACAGTCTAATTGCAATTCTATTAAATGCTCATGAATTGAATAGAAAAGTATGACTTTCTGTTTGATAGTTCTGTTAATATTGTTTTCTTCCCCAAATTAGGAAAAAAAAAATGTTTTTAATCTCTGCCTCCCAAATTGGAAAGTATTAATTAAGAAATTGGGTTGCAATTGTATCCATTCTACTGCCATTTCCTCAATATTTCTTGGGTTCCCAGATCATAACTTCATCCTTTTGGGATTATCTAATTTGCTGCAAATATTCATTGAGTACTTATTAATCTCTAGTCACTGTTCTTGGTGCTGGTAAGTCAAACAGCAAAAGTCCCTGGTCCGTTGTAATTTAAATTATATTCAACAGACTAAAAAATATATATATACAAGTTAGTTTAGTATATGTGATGATTAGTTATCAAGAAATATAAAGTAAAAACAAAAGAAGAACATCAGAGGAACAGGATGAGGGAATAGGGCTGCTCTTTTATTAATGTTGGCTGAGGAAGGCCACACTCATAAGTTAAATTTGACATACAAACTGATATCTGGAAATTCAGTCATTTGTTTTCTGAAAAGAAGATTTGTTTTATTATGATTAATAAACATTTTATGTTTCTTTTTCTCCAAATATTTATATTTTATTGGTATTTTAAGAGTAAGGGCTAGCAAAGTATGGCCTACAAGCCAAAACAAACTGACTGATTTGTTTACATGGTTTTGATTTTTACATTACTATAGTTTAAAGTAATCAAAGAAGGAATAATATACTATGATTCATTTAGTGAACATTTTCATTTTATGAAATTCAAATTTCAATGTCCATAAAGTTTCACTGAGACTCATTCATTTGTTTATCTATGGTTTACAGCTGCTTTCACTCTATAATGCCCATATGGTTGCAACAAATAGACCCATAGGAAAATCCACAAAGATCTGTCTTTCACTATCTGGCCTTTCATGGAAGAAAGGTTTCCAAATTCTGTTATAGAAGAAAGTAAAGCTCTATATCATATTTCTAGAATACTTGTGGGGCCAACTGTATTATTCACTTGACCCAACCCTAATTTACTGGCAGCTGGAGTTGGCAATTTTTATACTGTGTTTACAATGTCCCACCATAAGCAGCTTCCTGGTCAACCTGCTTATCTGCCTAGAAACATTCTTTGAGGTACTGAGAGCAAGGTCAGACTGACTGCTCTTTTCATGGGAAGCCCAACTCCATAAGCAAAGCTGAAGGAGCCATCCACAACTAGCTGGGTATGGAAGTATGTGATTTTACTGTAAAATCAATTCCAATTATCTCTCTCTTTTTTTTTTTTTTTTTAATATGCTCTACTGACATCTTTGTTGGTAAATTCTCTCTTCAATTCTCTCTTTTTTTTTTTTGGCAGTGGCTTTATCAATAGTAGTAGTAGCATAAGTCGCTCAGTTGTGTCTGACTCTGCAACCTCATGGACTGTAGCCCATTAGCCTCCTCTGTCCATGGAATTCTCCAGGCAAGAATACTGTAGTGGATTGCCATCCCTCTCTCCAAGGGATCTTCTTGACCCAAGGATTGAACCCACATCTCTTGCATTGCAAGCAGATTTTCTACCATCTGAACCATCAGGGCTTTATCATAGCAGACATAAAAGCATTCAAGGGCCTGTGCATGAATTCAGCAACAAAAATTCGGTGACCAATCACCTGCAGACTTTGAAAGAGGTGAGGTGATTTGTTACTGATCACAAAGTATATCTGTTATTTAAGTAGTGATTTGGGAACTGAAGAGCTAGTAGCAAAGTTTGTACTTTATGCAGTTATTCATAATTTGTTATGGTAACTAAAATATGGGGTCCAAGTGTTTTATTTAACTAAAACATGGTAACTGAAATTTATTCACACTAGAACTATGCACACCTAGGATATCTGTATTTGAGGAGATATTGTAGAAACATACTACAGAGAAAGGGGACTAGAATGTTAGGGTAGGAGACTGACAGGCAAAACTTACAAGTAAGAAGCCCTCTTTAGTTAAAGAGGGCTTTAACGCTTTGGTTAAAGTCTTAGAGGCACTCTTGCCTTTTTGACACAAAGCAGTTCCATTGTACAACTTTGGCAGTAGGCTAGCAGAGGGCGCTCTGGCTTAGACTAAAGCATTTTAAGAGACTTAAAAGCTTTTGCACAACATAGGAAACTATAAGCAAGGTAAAAAGACAGCCCCTCTGCATGGGATAAAATTATAACAAATGAAACAACTAGCAAAGAATTAACCTCTAAAATATACAAGTAACTCATGAAATTTAATACTGGAAAAACAAATAACCTAATCAAAAAGTGAGAAGAAAACTTAAACAGATGTTTCTCCAAAGAAGACATACAGATGGCTAATAAACACATGAAAAGATGCTCAACCTCCCTTATTATTAAAGAAATGCAGGTGAAAATCACAATGAGATATCACTTCACACCAGTCAAAATGGCCATCATCAAAATGTCTACAAACAATAAATGCTGGAAAGGATGTGGAGAAAAGGGGATCCTCCCATACTGTTGGTAGGAATGTAAATTGATACAGTCACCATGGAGAATAGTATGAAGATTCTTTAAAAACTTAGAAATAAAACTACCGTAAGACCCAGCAATCCCACTACTGGGCATATACCCTGAGGAAATCTTAACTGAAAACAACATACATACCTCAGTGTTCATTGCAGCACTATTTACAATAGCTAGAACATGGAAGCAACCTAGACGTCCATCGACAGGTGAGTGGATAAAGAAGCTGTGGCCCATATACATAATGGAATATTACTCAGCTATAAAAAAACAATGCATTTGAGTCAGTTCCTACTGAGGTGGACAAATCTAGAAGTTTTTATATAAAATGAAGTCAGAATGAGAAAGACAAATATTGTATATCAACACATATGTATGGAATCTAAAAACAGAGTAGTGATGAACTGATCTACAGGGGAGCTATGGAGATGCAGACATAGAGAACAGACTTTTGGATACAGTGAGGAAGGAGAAGGTGGGATGGTTTGAGAGAATAGTATTGAAACATATGTGTAACCTTGTGTAAAATAGCTAGCCAGTGGAAATTTGCTATATGACACTGGGAACCCAAAGAGAGGTGGGGTGGGGAGGGAGATAGGAGGAAGATTTAAAGAAGGAGGGGATATATATATACACACACCTATGGCTGACTCATGTTGATATAAGGCAGAAACCATCATAATATTGTAAAGTAATTATCCTCCAATTAAACTTAGATACAATTTTTAAAAAGAGAGACTATTTAGTTCTAAAGAAAGAATCAACAAAGAGTTAAAAGGTAACAGCCTTTCAAATTGATATATTTTGGAGGTAAAATAGAAGAAAGCAATAAGGAAATCACATTATTACATTGTTTTGCTTATCTTATACATGGTAGCTGTGAATATCAACGGATGCCTAATTAAAGATATATCAGGCATGCTGATAGCATGTCAAAATCACAGGAGCAGTGACTCTCCCCTTAGACTGTGACTGACTGAATGAACAAGGGGAAAGAATTAAAACCATCCTTTATTCTAAATGTTTGCATTGCCTCCTTGTTGACAACCTCCTTGCAGCCACAGGTCAGTTATTGATTTTCACTGACAGCCAGGAGCATGATCAGATAGATCAACATCTTTCATGTGAAGGCAAAGCAAATTTCTTAATATAACTAATAATGATAAGATCATAAATGGAGAGAAACATTATTAACTATGAAATATAAACTTAATTTCCTTCAGTTTCCTTATTGAATCATCTAATTATTGAGCATGTTTTATGATATTTGAATATTTAATGGTGCTTTAGATTTTCATATATGCAAAATTCTTAAATTATTTAACTGTAGGGATAAACTTGGAGAAGGAAATGGTAACCCACTCCAGTATTCTTGCCTGGAGAATCCCATGGATAGAGGAGCCTGGTGGGCTGCTGTCCATAGGGTCGCACAGAATTGGACATGACCGAAGCGACTTAGCATGCATGTATGCATTGGAGAAGGAAATGGCAACCCACTCCAGTATTCTTGCCTGGAGAGTCCCAGGGACAGAGGAGCCTGGTGGGCTGCCATCTATGGGGTCGCACAGAGTTGGACTGAAGCATGACTGAAGAGACTTAGCAACAGCAGCAAGGATAAACTGATATTTTTCTCTATATATTCAAAATACATGGCTAGATCATTTTATCCTGGATTTGTCTCATCATACTTTTCATCATCGTCAGTATTGTTGAAAGAAAAAAATGGAAACTGAATAGATAGGTGGAATTAACCATCTTGACCTGATTTTTACTTCCTTGGCTTGAACTGGACAGACTGCACTATTATGAACTTTTAAAGAATAGCTTTTCATACTGAAATTCTGAAGCTGGATAATTTCTAAAGCATTTAACACAATAGTGATCATCATACAGCTTTAAGAAAATGATTCACTTGCAATTCTGTGTCAGAGAAACCTGAGCAGTTGCAGTTAGGTAGGGGAAATAGCTTTAAAATGCTGTATGACTTTTTCTGAAGAAAATCAGTATAATAGAAGAAAGCTTATTCTTTCATCTTTGCCCTTTTGAGGACTGCTCTACTTGATGTCTGCCTCAATAGCTCCATTCGGTCACTTTAGTTCCACTTCAGTACCTTTTTTGAGCTTGAAGTATATCTTTGGAGGTTACCAGTTCACTGTCATCAGTTTTTATCAAGGTGTAGAAACAACTAAAAATCACTAATAACATCGTGTCAGCCTAAACCCGGTTTTATTTTTGTTTTCCATACGCAAAGAATTGTCTTTGGGGATAGATGTTGAATTATCAGGCTTCCCTGATATATAAGACTCAGTTAGCAAAGAATCTGCCTGCAATGCAGAAGACCCCATTTCGTTTCCTAGGTTGGGAAGATCCCCTGGAGAAGGGTAAAGCTACCCACTCCAGTACTCTGGCCTAGAGAATTCCATGGACTCTATAGCTCATGGGGTTGCAAAGAGTTGAACATGAGTGAGTGACTTTCACTTTCACAACAAATATTTTTAACAGGAGCATCATACTTCTCCAAGATTCTCAGTGGAAGAACTAGGTAAAGTCAAGGTATTTGCTATCTTAACAATCTTTAGAATCAGGAAAGATGCTCATGTGTTAAATTAAATTCTGGTTGTTCATATTATTGCCAAGGCATCTACAAAGAATTTCATCTCCTAGAAGCAATGCTGGGGCTTCCCAGATGGTTCTGGTGATAAAGTACCCGCCTGTCAGTGCAGGAGATTCAAGAGATGTGGGTTCAATCCCTATGTCAGGAAGATACCCTGGAGAAGGGAAAGGCTATCCACTCTAGTACTCTTGCCTGGAAAATCCCATGGACAGAGGAGCCTGGCATTCTACAGTCCATGGGGTTGCAAAGGGTTGGACACAACTGAACACACAGTACAGAAGCTATGTTGCATAATGAAGAGTGAAGGAAGGTTCTCTCAGTTCAAAAGTGAATCACCTGTTGGTGAAGTTTTCTTTCATAGCCTCACTTTCAGTAGAAAGGAACAAAGCTTAGTGACTAACTTGGCTATGCTGCTGGTGCTACTTGGCTATACTCTTTACTAAAGTGTCTTCTGAGGATGGATCAGGGTTAAAATTATAAGCTAAATTCTTCAAAATTTAGTCCAGTGAAAACTTTTTTATTTTTTAGTAGTCAGAGAATTTGGGTCACTTATCTGTACATTGTGTGGGTCTTTCAAAGAATATGAATTGAATAATAAGTTTGTATTTTGTGATTAAAAAAGTGCCATCATAATTATAAATTCTTGAGTACTGAGTACATTTTCTTGGTCAATCTCCCAGTGACTGTACCGTATATAAGTGCATCCTTTTTCTAAATCAAATCTCTTGATAGATCACAAAGAGTTTTCAATTAAGATATCTTTATAAGGGAGGGTGCTCCTTAATTAAAAAGACAAAAATGTACTTTCCAAGAGCTAATAATTTAGGTGGAGATCAATGGAATCTCATGCTTTTTTTTTTTTTTTTTAATTACACTTATGTAAAGGCACTTCAGTGACTTTTATTTGTGTCACACAGCCAGTAATACTACAACTAGAACCCAATTGTCCAAATAGCCATGTTTCCTTTCATTCATCAGTGCTGACATTTTCAACAAAGGTTAGAAAATTTCTAATAAATATTGTAAGGAAAGTATTTCTAAAAAAAAAAAAAAAAAAAAGCTTTAAAACTTTTAAAAAGTTACCTAAGAGGGCATTTTAATAATAATATAAATTATAAAAACTTGGCTAAAATTAGACAAATGTTAGCTATAAAAATAGTTAATTGAAAACTTTCAAGTAGTATGAGTTTATGCTCAGTTCTATTCGGTGGCTCAGTTGTGTCTGACTCTTTGTGACCCCAAAGACTGTAGCACTCCAGGCTTCCCTGTTCATCATCAACTCCCAGAAATTAGTCAAATTCATGTCCTTTGAGTCGGTGATGCCATCCAACCATCTCATATATTTTTATCCCCTTCTCCTCCCACCTTCAATCTTTTCCATCATCAGGGTCTTTTCAAATGAGTCAGTTCTTCGTATCAGGGGGCCAAAATACTGGAGTTTCAGCTTCACAATCAGTCCTTCCAATGAATATTCAGGACTGATCTCCTTTAGGATGGACTGGTTGTGTCACCTTGCAGTCCAAGGGACTCTCAAGAGTCTTCTCAAAAACCACAGTTCAAAACCATCAATTCTTTAGCACTCAGCTTTCTTTATAGTCCAACTCTCACATCCTTACATGACTGCTGGAAAAACCATAGCTTTGGCTAGATGGACTTTTGTTGGCAAAGTAATCTCTCTGCTTTTTAATATGCTGTCTATGTTTGTCATAGCTTTTCTTCAAGGAGCAAGTGTCTTTTAATTTCATGGCTGCAGTCACCATCTGCAGTGATTTTGGAGCAAATATATATATATATATATATGTATGTATGTATTCTGTCACTGTTTCCATTTTTTCTCCATTTTTTGCCATGAACTGATGGAACCAGATGCCATAATCTTCATTTTCTGAATGCTGAGTTTTAAGCCAACTTTCTTACTCTCCTCTTTCACTTTCATGAAGAGGCTCTTGAACTTTTCTTCACTTTCTGCCTTAATGGTGGTGTCATCTGCATAGCTGCGGTTATTGATATTTCTCCTGGCAATCTTAATTCCAGCTTGTGCTTCCTCAAGTCCAGCATTTCTCATAATGTACTCTGCATATAAGTTAAATAAGCAGGGTGATAATGTACAGCCTTGACATATTCCCTTTCCTTATCTGGAACCATTCTGTCATTCCATGTCCAGTTCTAACTGTCGCTTCTTGACCTGCATACAGATTATACAGAAGGCAGGTCAGATGGTCTGGTATTCCCATCTCTAAGAATTTTCCACAGTTTGTTGTGATCCACACAGTCAAAAGCTTGGATATAGTCAATAAAGAAGAAGGAGATATTTTTCTGGAATTCTCTTGCTTTTTTGATGATCCAAAAGATGTGGGCAAGTTAATCTCTGGTTCCTCTGCATTTTCTAAATCCAACTTGAACTTCTGGAAGTTCATGGTTCATTGTATTGTTGAAGTCTGGCTTGGAGAATTTTGAGGATTACTTTGCTAGTGTGTGAGATGAGTGTAATAGTGTGATAGTTTGAGCATTCTTTGGCATTGCCTTTTTTGGTAATGGAATGAAAACTGACCCTTTCAAGTCCTGTGGGTTCTGCTGAGTTTTCCAAATTTGCTGGCATATTGAGTGCAACACTTTCACAGCATCATCTTTTAGGATTGGAAATAGCTCAACTGGAATTCCATCACCTCCACTAGCTTTGTGCATAGTGATAATTCCTAAAGACCTGCTTGACTTTGTATTCCAAGATGTCTGGTGGGTGATCACACCATCATGGTTATCTAGGTCATGATCTTTTTTGCACAGTTCTTCTGTGTATTCTTGCCACCCCTTCTTAATATTTTCTGCTTTTTTTAGGTCCATACCATTTCTGTCTTTTATTGTGCCCATCTTTGCATGAAAAGTTCTCTTAGTATCTCTGATTTTCTTGAAGAGATCTCTAGTCTTTTCCATTCTATTATTTCCTCTATTTCTTTGCATTGATCACTGAGGAAGTCTTTCTTATCTGTCCTTTCTTTTCCTTTGAAACTCTGCATTCAGATGGGTGTATCTTTCCTTTTCTACCTGTCTTTCACGTCTTTTCTTTTCTCAGCTATTTGTAAGGCCTCCTTAGACAACCATTTTGCCTTTTGCATTTCTTGGGGATGGTTTTGATCACTGCCTCCTGTACAATGGTTATGCTCAGTGAAAATTTATTAAGAAAATGAAAAAATAAAGAAATAAAGTTTAATAATGTTCTGTCAGAACATATTTGCATTGACTTACTATCAGGCAGTGTGTTTTGATGTGAATTATCAAAATTAAACATTTTCTAAATCTTTTGGAAATTTACTAAAATAATTTAATTTTAGAAATGCTTAAGTAAATCTTTCAATATGTAGGTGGTATTCTTATTGCTTTTCTATTGTCTGCTAATGACATTTGCATATTTCTCTTAACATATTAAACATAATTTACATATTTAAAGATGTTTTAATGTTTGTAATTAGCATCTTAGTTTATAAAAGCTTTGCTATATCAAGGACATTCATTCTTTGCTATTGATGCAAAACGTTTTTGCTAATGTTTTGTTAATTTTGTTTCATTGTTTAAGTCTTGCTGTCAGTCTATGTTTTTTTTATTTGTTTCTTTATTTTTCTTTTCAACATTTCATTTTTTATTGTATGCCAGTTTAAAAAGTTTTCTATAGGTATTTACCTCTAATTTTTGCTAAGCATTAAAACTTTTTTTATTCTAGATATTTCTTCCTAATCTTTTTTTTTTTTTATATTTCATTCCATTTTCTCCTCAAAGCTTTAGTTTGTACTCCATACCTTTTCTAAATTTCCTAAATTGGAAATATCTAGTATTAGCCACTTCTGTAATTTCCTCCTGTTTCCCCTTTGAGTTCCTTGTGTATGAAGTTTTTAATTAAATTTCTTTTTCTCTCATCATTTTCTTTTGTTTGCAACTTTAAATGTTTATTCCTGGTGATTTTTTCCTTTTCCTTTTTTTTTTTTTTAATTTTCTGAATGTTGAGTTTTATTTAGTTTTTTTTTTTTTTTTTTTCTTTTTTTCCATTTATTTTTCCTAGTCGGAGGCTAATTACTTCACAATATTGTAGTGGTTCTTGCCATACATTGACATGAATCAGCCATGGATTTACAGGTATTCCCCATCCCGATCCCCCCTCCCACCTCCCTCCCCACCCCATCCCTCTGGATCTTCCCAGTGCACCAGCCCCGAGCACTTGTCTCATGCATCCAACCTGGGCTGGTGATCTGTTTCACCCTTGATAATATACATGTTTCAATGCTGTTCTCTCAGAACATCCCACCCTTGCCTTCTCCCACAAAGTCCAAAAGTCTGTTCTGTACATCTGTGTCTCTTTTTCTGCTTTGCATATAGGGTTATCGTTACCATCTTTCTAAATTCCATATATATGTGTTAGTATACTGTATTGGTCATTATCTTTCTGGCTTACTTCACTTTGTATAATGGGCTCTAGTTTCATCCATCTCATTAGAACTGATTCAAATGAATTCATTCTAATGGCTGAGTAATATTCCATGGTGTATTTGTACCACAGCTTCCTTATCCATTCGTCTGCTGATGGGCATCTAGGTTGCTTCCATATCCTGGCTATTATAAGCAGTGCTGCGATGAGCATTGGGGTACAAAGAGGACACAAACAGATGGACAAATATACCATGTTCATGGATTGGATGAATAAATATTATCAAAATGACTATACTACCGAAAGCAATCTATAGATTCAATGCAATTCCTATCAAGCTACCAGTGGTATTCTTCACAATTTGTATGGAAGTACAAAAACCTCAAATAGCCAAAGCAATCTTGAGAAAGAAGAATGGAACTGGAGGAATCAACCTGCCTGACTTCAGACTCTACTACAAAGCCACAGTCATCAAGACAGTATGGTACTGGCACAAAGACAGAAATATAGATCAATGGAACAAAATAGAAAGCCCAGAGATAAATCCATGTACCTATGGAAACCTTATCTTCGACAAAGGAGGCAAGGATATACAATGGAAAAAAGACAACCTCTTTAACAAGTGGTGCTGGGAAAACTGGTCAACCACTTGTAAAAGAATGAAACTAGAACACTTTCTAACATCATACACAAAGATAAACTCAAAATGGATTAAAGATCTAATGTAAGACCAGAAATTACAAAACTCCTAGAGGAGAACATAGACAACACACTCTCTGACATAAATCACAATAGGATCCTCTATAACCCACCTCCCAGAATACTGGAAATAAAAGCAAAAATAAACAAACAGGACATAATGAAACTGAAAATCTTTTGCACAACAAAGGAAACTATAAGCAAGGTGAAAAGACAGCCTTCAGAATGGGAGAAAATTATAGCAAACGAAGCAACAGACAAAGGATTAATCTCAAAAATATACAAACAACTCCTGCAGCTCAATTCCAGAAAAATAAATGACCCAATCAAAAAATGGGCCAAAGAATTAAACAGACATTTCTCCAAAGAAGACAGACAGATGACTAACAAACACATGAAAAGATGCTCAGCATCACTCATTATCAGAGAAATGCAAATCAAAACCACAATGAGGTACCATTACACGCCAGTCAGGATGGCTGCTATCCAAAAGTCTACAAGCAATAAATGCTGGAGAGGGTGTGGAGAAAAGGGAACCCTCTTACACTGTTGGTGGGAATGCAAACTAGTACAGCTGCTATGGAGAACAGTGTGGAGATTCCTTAAAAACCTGGAAATAAAACTGCCATATGACCTAGCAATCCCACTTCTGGGCATACACACTGAGGAAACCAGATCTGAAAGAGACATGTTTGTTTATTTTTGATGTAACTATATTATATGAGTGGTTAGGGATTATACAGATTTAAAAAATTTCTAAGTCTCGAGATGTTCCCTCATGAATTATTGCTCTTAGGCCCACCTAGAACTGAACATTTATCAACTACATTTTCATTTTCTAGGATGTTTAAGGTTTTAATAGAATAGTGGCCAAAGGCAGGTTACCAAAAATTACCCTGTCTCTGAGAAACACACCATAAACATGTTAGTCCTATATCCCTCTGTGCTGTGCTTTAACTCATGTCATTTTTGTAAAAAGAGTAAGACCAAAATCTCAGTGACTTTTTCTCAAAATGACAATTGGTTGTCCCAACACTATTCATCTGAATAGTAAAATGCTTTTTAATGATGTGAATAGCCAGTTTTATCATATTATACTCACATATTTCAGAATTGTTTCTGACTTTCTTTTCATGTTCATTAATATAGCCATTTTCTTTCATCATAAAACCACATTTTAAAAATATCTAATGTTATACAATCCTTTTTAATATTTCATAGGCCAATTTTTCCTCAGGATTCCTTTGTATTGGATATTGTCTTGGCTTTAAAAATACATTTCCTAATATTTGACTTTTGAATGTTCAGAGAAACACAAGCATAATTTTATAAATACCTTGTACAAATATCATTATTATTTAAATTCTGATTTTAAGATAATTATGATTTCCATAACAGCAAACTATCTCAATCAAAAGTCATATGATTCTTTCCACTGATTCAATAGACATTTGAATAGACATTCAAATAGACATTCAATAGACAGTCAATAGAAAATTCAACATTATTCAATAGAGTTTTCCATTGTTTTTTCGTCTTGAGTTGGAACCTATCTTGCTGACTTCATTTTTAGATAATTTGCTTTTAGTGGTGCTAATTAAATAAGTTCTGTCCTTCATACAGTCTATGTGATTTTTATAAAAGGAACTGCATTCCCTTCTCCAGCACATGTTTCCAACCCAGGGATCAAAACTAGTCTTCCACATTGCAGGCTGATTCTTTACCATCTGACCTACCAGAAAAGCTCCTATATATTTATATCTCTATACAAATCTTCCTCAATTTATAATTTATATCTTGAATCCATTGAAAGTCCAAAGTAGAGTAAGTTGAAACTACATTTAATACACTAACCTATAGAACATCAGAACTTAGCCTAGCCCACCTTAAGTGTGCTCAGACTACCTACAATTGGGTAAAACCATCTATGCAAAGCCTATTTCAGAGTAGAGTGCTTAAAATCATTTGTAATTTATTGAATACTGTCTAAAAGTGAAAAGCAGAATGATTGTAAGAGTACTAGTTGCTTAACTTCGTGATCATGTGGCCAGATATGAACTGCTTCTTACTGCCCTGCCCAACTTCACAAGGGAATATTGTGCTTCATATTGCTGGCTCAGCAAAGGATCAAAATTCAACTTAAGATTTCTATTGAATACATACCACTTTCCCACCATTGTAAGCTGAAAAATCATTAAGTCAAACTGCTGAAACACAGTTGGGAACTGTCTCTATTTAGCTATATATTAGTTTATTATCATTTAACAAATATTTATATTGAAGGATCTAGAATTTCCTTAGTTGCTTGCTTGGTACGTATGAAAGTGTTATGGTGATTATGAAATGCTAGCAATGCCATCCTAAAAATTTATAAGGAATTACCTAAAAAGTAAAGACGTAATTGTGCGTGAAAGATATTTTCTTTGCAATAATACTATTTTTTGGTAAGTATAAGAACGTTATCTTGAAGTTATATTTTTCATAAGTATGTAGATACATGAAATTTTTATTATATGAAAAATTCAAAATGTATCATTTTTGATAATGATATTTTCTTTAAAGTTTGAGGTCTTAAGTATCTTAAAAAATATCCAATGCTTTAAAATTTTTCCAGAATGCTTCTCAATATTTATTGTTTTCTATAAAAAAGTATATATATCTGACTAATTTAACCTTTCCAAAAGTTTGATGGCATCAGGGTACATTACTTATTATTGGACCATGATGTTCTTTGGTCATTATATAATGTGTTTTGTTGTAATAGCCATAAACGTTTGTTCTGAGTTAAAACAATGCTACTTTCAACTGTCTCAGACCATTTTGATTTGCAGGTTTGTAAAAAGTATTGAAAGTCAGGTAACTAAGCTTGTGCTCTCTCTGCTCAATCATGTCCAACTCTTTGCGACCCCATTGACTATAGCCCACCAAGCTCCACTCTCCAAGGCGTTTTTTAGCAAGGGTACTGGAGTGAGTCTGCCATTTCCTCCTCCAGGGAATCTTCCCTGACCCATGGATAGAAACTCTCTTCTGAGTTTCTCATTGCAGGTGGATTCTTTACCGCTGAGCCATTGCAGAAGCCCTGTTACTAAGCTTATTAATATTATATTAAAATTATAGTGTGGTCTTCCCTGGGGGCTCTAGTGGTAAAGAAACCACCTGCTAAGGCAGGAGATGCAAGAGACCTGGATTGGATCCCTGGGTGGGGAAGATCCCTTAGAGGAGGAAATGATAAACCTGCTCCAGTATTCTTGCCTGGAGAATCCCATGGACAGAAGAGTACGTTACATATTATTGGGCCATGATGTTCTTTGGTCATTATATAATGTGTTTTGTTGTAATAGCTATAAATGTTTTTCATGAGTTAAAACAATGCACTTTTTTTCGTTTATATTCCTTCACTTTAATAACATATTGAGCACTTTTTCTCAGTTTTATATTTTAAGAAAGAGTTTGCTGTTTGTTTTGTCATGAGACAAACACTTTTGTGTTTGTATTGTATCTAATACCTTCTAGTTATATTATTGAAATTGGAAAAAATATACATTTAAAAATGCAAATTAAAATAAACTATACTGTATTACTGCTGTAATACATTGCCATAAACACTTTTAAAAACAAGTACCAACTTTTAGCTCACAGTGGGTCACAGGTCCAGGAAGGCATGTCTGGTTTCTCTGCTCAAGAGCTCAAAAGACTTGAAAGCAAGGTGCTGGCAAGGCTGTGTTCTCATCTGAAGCTGGAAGTCATCTTTCAATGTCATACAGTTTACTGAGTGAGAGTTTATGGAAATAGGCTGCTATTTGGCCTGCAGTCACACATTTTAGAGTTGTGCCTCCACTTTGCAGGCATTTAAAATAACCAGTGATGGTTTCATAAACAGAGGAACCCCAGAGTAACTATGTCTTAAAATAAAATTTCCTTTTTAATCTCTTCCAAATGCATTACTAACCAACACTTCTTGAGCTTAGCTGCTCAGTCGTGTCTGACTCTTTGCAACCCCATGGACTGTAGCCCACCAGGCTCCTCTGCCAATGGGGATTCTCCAGGCAAGAATAGTGGTGTGGGTTATCATGCCCTGCCCTCCTCCAAGGGATCTTCACAATCCAGGGATCGAATTCAGCAGTTCACTCTTATTCATGTTCTGCTTTTAATTTATGCAATGACAAATATTATCTTCATTTTAAGGAAAAACACAGGGTAACATTGCTTAGACAGAATGACTTCATCCTTCCTATGACTCAGGAAAACACTAAGGGGAAACGTAAAAGGAAATAACAGGACTCAAAAAAACAAAAAAAATGTTGATAAATTTTTACAAGTATAAGACAGTTAGGAAGTTTATACAGACAACTAATGAAGTATGCTGGTGAGAAAATTCCTTACAGAATATTATTATTAATAGCTTTCATTAGAAAAAGAGTAGGCATATTTTTAACTTCATGATCATTACAAACTAGATGAAATATTTATATTACATGCTGACCAAATGAGGAAATAATTTATTGACTACTATAGTAAACTCTACAAATCAAGAAATACTTGTTTTATATTATTAAAAATTTCTTTTTTTTTTTTACTAATCAAAACTAACGAGTAGAGTGAAAATAGACTTTGGTTTCTGGGGTAGGAAAATAATTCCTCCCAAAGATATCTATGGGACTTCCTTATAGCTCAGATGATAAAAACTCTGCCTGCAATTCAGGAGACCTGGATTTGATCCTTGGGTCAGGAAGATCCTCTGGAGAAGGGAATAACAATCCACTCCAGCATTCTTCCCTAGAGAGTCCCATGGACAGAGGAGCCTGGCAGGTTACAGTCCGTGAAATTGCAAAGAGTCAGACACAACTGAGCAACTAACATGTATGTATGTATGTATGTATGTATGTATGTATGTAAAGATGTCTACAACCTAACCCCCAGGATATATGAGTATGTTAGTTTACATAGCAAGTGCAGGAAATGGGCTGATTGTGAAGGGAATTAAGGTTGATAATTAGCTGACCTTAAATAGATTGTTCTACATTAACTCAAATTAAATCGGGGTGAGCCTATTATAATCACAAGAATTACTGTCAGAGAAACACTATGTTGCGGGCCCTGAAGATGGAAGAAGTCACAAAGAACTTGTGAGGCCTAAGCACCACTTCTCTAGAGCCTCCTGAAAGAAAGAGCTGCAAAACCTTGATTTTAACACAAGATCTAATTTGAATGCTTGACCTTCAGATCTAAGAGATAATGTGTGTTTGTTAAGCTGCTAATTTGAGATTTTTTTACAATAGTCATATTAAATGTAAACAACTTTTAAATATTACATAATGAATATAGGAATGCATTCCTAATTCTGATGTAGTTACTTTAGGATAAAAATACATAGGTTACATTTGAAAACTGCAGTTAGAGGAAAATCTCTGTAGAAATAAAAAATCCTGCCATGTGTTGAGGTTTAAGACATACCTAGTTTGCTTGAATGAGACTTTGAATCTCAAATCAAGTTCTCAATTTCCCCTTTGAATAGCATCATCTTTGGCTGTTCAGAGGCCATTAACTTCACATATTTTCAATGATTTTTCTCTTAGAAAGATGACTATACTTTAGATTGCCTGCAGAAAATTTGATGAAGATTTTGGAGATTAAGAAAATAATTGTTCAGACATTTATTTCCTTGTATACCCAGATCTGCAAAATAAGGGTTTCTTGTCAATGGATTAATTATGATTAGGTTACACTGTTTCTTCTGTCATGATTTGTCAAGAGTTAGTCACAAGAGAGAGGCATTTGCATATAACATACAACTCAGTTTTGAGACATTCATGGCATTCTAGTGCTATTAAGCTTTGAGAATTCAGATGACCTTGAAATTGTTTAAAACTTTAGTTCACCTTGGAATTTCAATTTTTATGTATTTGAATAAAAGTTTTAATATAAAACATAAAAAGAATCCACCTACAATGCAGGAGATCTGGGTTCAATCCCTGGGTTGGGAAGATCCCCTGGAGAAGGGAAAGGCTATCCACTCCAGTGTTCTGGCCTGGAGAATTCCATGGACTGTATAGTCCATGGGGTCACAAAGGGTCGGACACAACTGAGAGACTTTCACTTTCATAATAAATATACTTAAGCATAAAATAATCTGATTTATTTAAATAATATTTTATGTTAACCAACTGTATCAAATGACTTTTATGAATATTAAAGTTCATTTTTACTCTAACAATGTTAATAGTACTATAATACTTCATATTTAACTGTATGAAAATTAGCTCATGTATTTAATAATATCAGAAAGCCAGATTTAATTCATTCTAACTCAGTGTTTATATTATTACTGTTTTGTCACTTTTGAATAAAAATTGAGCATAAATTACACCATTTTTACTTCAATTATTAGAACTTTTCCTGCCAAATTGTTTATATTTGTTTAGTTCATTGCTTCTTAGGTTCTATGAGACCTCTGAAGAATGTCTTCCTAGCTTGCAAACTTGTAATAAATTACAAGCAAAATAATTTTTAGTGCATAAGTAAAAGTACACAAAATGTTGATGTGTAAATGTAGGGATATTTAAGCATTAAAGATGCAACATTGATGAATATGAGTAAACATTATGGTGAAACACTGAAGCAAGATCAGTGTTTACTGGCTTATAATTTATCACATAAACATTTGTGAATTAGTTCAAGGTAGATATTTTTAATGTGAAATCTTTAACTGGATCCCTTAAAACATATGTCATCAATGATTTAACCTGTTCTTTCAATTTCAATTTTGCTACTCAGATTCACTGCATTTCTCAAACTTATACATAAAAAGCTTTTAGGAAAGATAAGCTATTTTATTTAGATTATAAATAGTTGATAAGGATAGGAGATCATTTTATGTGTCTAAATTTTATTGTTATTCCCTGGATGCATTTTTTTAAAAAAATAAGATTTAAAATAAAAAGCAAAACTGACATTTGTTTGCATATCTTAAAGTTGACTTTTAAAACTCTGTTATTTAAAACATAAGACAAATTTTAAAGCAATTTGGTAAAGAATTTGCTAAATTCTCTTCACCCTCAGAAATTATACAGATAGCATGTGTAACTTAGTTATTTAAAAGATCTTTAATATATTTCTTTATAGGCTAGGCTTATGTTACATTTTTATAATAAACAATGATAAAGGGAAGCTATAAAATTCACAAAACTGTCATGCTAAATAATGATTCCATTGAGTCAGTAGTTTAGCATGAGATCATTATATAATTCAAATAAGCTGAACATTTGTGTCTACTTTAATCATTAACGTCTTCTCTGCCAAGAAGAGAAAATAAGGTACTTAAATTACCACTCCCTTTGTTTTCTTGCCATCTTTTTCTTCAAGAAAAGTGAATGTGACAAGAATGTTTTCACATCCTAATTTGTGCAGTGTCTTGGGAAGATTCTTTTTTGGATTCATAGTAAACAGTGACTCTTTGATTTATGTTTTCTCAGGAGCTACAACCATAGAGAAATATGACCTCAGAACAAATTTGTGGATCCAGGCAGGAATGATGAATGGCAGGAGATTGCAGTTTGGTGTGGCTGTTATTGATGACAAACTCTTTGTAATTGGAGGTCGAGATGGCTTGAAGACATTGAACACTGTTGAATGTTACAACCCCAAAACCAAGACTTGGACTGTTTTACCACCAATGTCAACACACAGACATGGTCTAGGTAAGATTCTTCTTTATTGATATCATTTTTGGAAAGTGTTTTATTGAAAGTTAGAATGTGTGTTCAAATATAGTATTACTTAGATCAATTATCATTAACAAGGTAAGCTGTGAACTAATTTGGAACATATATCTATACATATATATATATGCTGATGTATATATGTGTTGATATATATATGAACATATAGATAGATAGATAGATAGATTCTTGACATTTTCCTGTGGTGACCAATGTACATTAAACTGTTAAAAGAGTGATGTTAAATATGCCAAGATGAAATTTCCTTGGTTTCCATCACTGGATGAATGGAAAAAGAAAATGTGATATATATACATGATGAAATATTGTTCAGCCATTAAGAATAAAGAAATCTTGCCATTTGCAACAACATGGATGGGCTTTGAGGGAATTATGCCTAGTGAAATAAGTTAGACAGAGAAAAATAACCATATGATCTCACTTACCTATGGAATCTGGAAAAAAAAATCATGAATATAGAGAAAAGATTGGCTGTTGCCTGAAGCAGGGTTTTGAGAGTGGGTGAAATGGGTGAAGGAACTCAACATTAGAAGTTTCCAGTTATAAAATGAGTAAGTCATGGGGATATAATGTACAGCATGGTGACTATAATTAATAATACTATATTGCATATTTGAAAGTAGTAAGAGAATGGATCTTGAAAGTTCTCATCACATGGGGAAAAATTACAACCATATGTCAAGATAGATGTTAACTGAACTACTGTGGTGATCATTCTGCAAAATATACAAACATTGAATCATTATTTGTACAGTAAACTAAGGTGCTATATCAATTGTACCTCTTTTTCTTAAATAAATAAAAGCAAGGGCTTGTAAAAAAAATGTATCTAGATGAGTAGGCCTCAGTTATTCCAGTTTTCAAAGTATGATACTCATACAGCATGTAATATTCATCTACTATGAAGAGAAAATGCAGAACTATCATGGAAAGACCAGAGTAATACAGTGTGGAAGAAGAAACAGTTAATGTGAATTGAGAAAGCAATTAAGGTGGTTTTCTGTAGCATTAGTGGATAGTCAAATCTAGTTATATCTTTCTATTTAATTGATTCCATCTTGAAAAGTCCATGGGGAGAGGGCAGAACAGATTTAGGAAAAGAGTGACTCATCAATAGGCACCAGAAGTCAATATAACAGGATTCAACTGATCTCCACTAGGGAGTAACCTGGAGATAGGGTGAACCGTATTTGGATTCAGAAGTTCTGGGTGTGAGTTTTCAGTCTGTCATTGGATATTGGCTTGATTTGGGGCCAGCAGTTAAACTATGAGCCTTCATTTCTTCATTTGCCACCATTTCAAGGTTATGAATTAGATTGAAATTGGATGATGATAATGAATGCAAAATCACTTGTAAATTATAAAGTCCTCAACAAATATTTGAAAAAGAGTAATATAATATAGATCCTGAATTTGTGTTTCTCATCCTGTGGATTGTAAGGAGTCCTAGCTAGTTTTTTGAAGACCTGAAATATATCAGATAGTTGACTAAATACATTTAGTATATTAGTACATCTAATATACATTAGAAAGATATTGAGGTCTAATTGCAAATTTACTGATCCAGACTTTCCTAGGAAAGCAAAATCATAGAGCATTTAAAAAACAAAAATTAATGGTAGTTTAACTATAAGGTCTTCAGCTCTACATTCTAATTCATATCTGCCATCATCTAAGACAAACTATAAAAATAGCTCTGAACTAAAACCACTTACCTTTTTGTTCTTCTGATTTACCTCCAATTTTATCAGTTTTCTGATTTTTATTTTATTTGCCATAGTTAGTAAATGTCTTGCTTTGTGATATTCAGTGCGATTACAATATTGCCCATGTATCCCATATTATACCCCAAGTGGCAAGAAGCTAAAGTAAAATTTTAATACAAAATAAAAACTCAAAATAGTTGACCTATATAGCTTTCTCCCACCTAGATTTGTTTGAAAAAACTCCTTACATGATTATATTAGAAAGCCACATGAGTTCTTTGGCTGTTAAGTTGAAGATGTGGTCAGAAACATTTCACAGCTATCAATAAATGAAGATTGATTCTTCTGCTGGATAAAATAGCAAAACTGTATTCCTGTTAAGTCTGTGATATCAGGGAGTAATGCATCTCTCTAGGAAATGAAACTAATTAAGACCACAATTGCCTCAACATGCTGAGTTTTTATTTTAGCATTATGTCTGTGAAACACATAGTTTTATAAATCATGTCTTCTTTCCCACAACATTTATTTTGTATGAAATTGAATAAGTCATTCTTACAATACACTGTTTTCTGGTAAGTAGTTTTAGGAAAAATTGATAAAATAGTTAAATAGCTATTGTTGATTATGGATTTTCTATACGCCATGCTTTGTGTTGTATGTTAAATAATGATAGGGTTTGTTTTTGTTTGCTTAGTTTTCAACTAAGATAAAATTAAGTGTTAAAGTGTAGAATTGAGTACTTTTGAGTCTATTCACAGAGTTATGTAGTCATCACCACTATCAAACTTCAAAATATCTTTATCATTCTAAAAAGAAATCCTGTAATCAATAGCAGTCACTCACCATTGTCCCATCTGCCTGGCCCCCTTAGCAAAAATTAAACTATTCTCTGTCCCAATGAAATTGCCAACTCAAGATGATTTATTTAAATAGAATCATATAGTTTGTGGTTTTCTGAGTTGTTTCCACTTTTTGATTATTATGAATAAAGCTACAATAAACATCCATGTATATAGTTTTGTATGAATATATATGTTAAATTCTGTTCGATATGTACATATTAGACAAGTTGTTGAATTACATTGTAGCTCCATCTTTAAATTTTGGAAGAACTAGCAAGCTATTTTCCAGAATGGCTGTTCCATTTTCCATCTCCTCAGCAAAATATGAGGGTGCCAATTTTTCCACATCCTTGGCAACACTTGGTACTGTTTATTTTTTTTCTATTATAATGATCACAATGTATCTCATGATTTTATAGAAATTTCTCTAATGAATAATTTTGAGAAATATTTCATGTGCTTATTGACCATTTGTACCTTCTCTGGATAAATGTATATAACTTTTCTTCAGGCTATTTTTTTCTTTTATTGTTCACTTTGTATTCTATATATGAGTGTTCTATCAGATATAACATTGCAAATATTTCATCTCATTCTATGGGTTCTAATTTAACTTTTTGATAGGATCCTTTGAAGCACAAAAACTATTGACTTACTAAAGTTAAGTTTATTTTCTTTTCTTTTGTTGCTTCTGCTTTTGTTGGAGTATAAGAGAAAAATATTGTCTAATTGATGGTCATAAAATTTATGCTAATGTTTTAGAAATTTTATATTTTTAAGTCTTAAATTTAAAAACATAATCTATTTATTAATATGATGTGACCTGATAGTTCAACATCATTTTGCATGTTGTTTCACTGTTCTTTGTTAAAAAAAAAGAAAAAACTTTCTTTTCCATTGAGTTATCTTGGTGCATCATCAAAAATGTATTGGCCATAAATATGAAGATTTATTCATAGACACTCAGTTCTACTTTATTAATATCCTTGCCTATACTTACACCAATACCACACTGCCTTGATTACTGTAGCTTTGTAACAAGATTTGAAATTGGATAATGTCAGCCCCTTGACTTTTGTAGGACTGTGTTTAATAGCCACATATTTGTTGTTGTCATACAAATTGCATATTTATACATCCATCTCAATACAGTTTTAAAATTATTACTTTATGCAGATGTCTTTGTAATGACAGGAGAAAATAAAATGTTATAAATTATTAAAAATACAGCTGTTACCTTCATAGAGCTCTTTACTCTTCTTGTGAATTTATGTTCCTATCTAAAAATGTCTACAGCCTGACTCAAAGGACCTCTTTCAGGAAAGATCTACTAGCAACAAATTCCCTTTATGTTTTATTTATTTATTTTTAAAAATCTTGATATATGATCATTTCTCCTTTATTTTTAAAGGACATAACATTCTTAACAGTCTTTTTATGTTAGACTTTGAATATGCCATGCCATGTCTTCTGGTCTTCTTGATGAGAAATGAGATGTTAATCTTTTTGAGAATCCCTTGTGCCTGATAAGTTGCTACTCTTTTGCTACTTGTAAGATTTTCACTTTGACTTTTAACAGTTTGTAATATGCCTTTGTACGCCTAGTTTTGAGTTCATCCTACTTGTAGGTTCTTGAACCCAGCTATCTCCCAGCTCAGCTGAGCTCCTGGTAAGGCAGAGTTGTAAACTGACCACTGAAGTGTTGAAGGATTGCCAACATGAGCACTGAGCCCCTAAGCAAAGGCAAGTTTTCTTTCTCCTTTCCTCATAAAGGTCTTGGCAGAAGTGCCTGAAGAAGACCCCTTGCCAAGACTTAGACATCGATATCTTAGGATGAAAGATGCCTGGGACAGAAATGCAAATGTGTAAATTGCATGATCAGCTAGATAGTCTGAGTCCTTCACTGCAACTTTCTTGAAAGTTTGCAGTACTTTGGTTTTGCACCAAGATTGGTGTAGAGATAATAGCTTTCCCCTATGAGACCTGCCAAGTAAAGCCTTTGTAATAGCTTATGATCAAGTTTAAAACATCATAAGTAGATTTTTAGCAGGAGCTAGACTCTTCATGACTTATCTATCATCCCTGCTTATACCAATCCTCAAGGTCAGTTAGAGATGAGAACTTATTACCTTCACATTTCACCTGTGCATGTGCACATGACTTTTAAGAGTACCAGGAATATGTCAATCTTTTCAAATTTCTCCATAGACATCCTTTCCCCAGTTCTTCTGTTAAGTATTTTTGCTTGCTTGTTTTGTTTTTCAGCTTCTTGTTTGCTTTAACTGTTTTCACCACCTCAGGCTGCATTGACATTAAATAATTGCCACTGATTTTTTTTTTTTCTTCTTGACACACATCCTGGAGCATTCTCAGTAAGAAGAAGCCTTAATCAGGTGAAAGAAGAAACCCTTGCAAGTGTGGGTTTTCAGAGAACTACCAGACTCATCAGAATAATAACAATTTCCTAAGAAGGAGCTTCTGAGGAGTCTCCAAAATCTGTCCAGAGCTCTCCATTGGCTAATATGCTGTTAGATTTCATCACTACCTTGATCGTGAGGTTGTTGGTTTTCAAGATTAGTGCACAGTTAGGGGGTTCTTGGGACAAAACTGTAGAGCTCATTGATCTTATGTAGATTAAGCTGTTTTTATTTTTTCTTGAATAAATATCTTCAAATATTTAATACTTTTATTTCTCTTTCAGAGTTCTGATTTTGAAACATTTTGTCAGTATTGTCATTATCTTTTATTTTGTCATTGCTGCAGATGCCAACAATAGAGATGGTTTTTATGTGGGTACAGTAAGCAAAAACTGGCTCATCCATAAGAAAAGGAGTCTTTTGAAAACATAATGGCTACTAAAACTTTACAAATGACTTATATGGTCTAGCCATCAGCACAGGAAAACATTTTAAAAGCAATGAAAATAACACTGATGTTGGCCTTTTGTCAACTATGTTGGTGAACAATGACTCTTCAACATAGACGGTGAAGTTAATCACCCCAAGCTAAATGGACACATAAATAACAGAAAACATAAATCTTAAAACTTCAGGCTGTACACAAACAAACAAACAAAACAACAACTGAAAAACAAATAAACATAATGTTTAACTTATAAAATTGATTAGACATCCCGAAACATGGCTGAAATTAAGACAGGCTTGTTAATTCAAGTGAAAATGACAAGCCTTGGAAAGTCTGGTAAGGGCAAAAATGATTCCAGGAAAGGTACTGGGTGCCTCAACTGACATCGTTGCTTCTACTCTAGAGATCTGTGAGATAGCTCTGAGTCACTGACCTTAGCTTTTTAGTCAGGAATAAGAAATAACTCAAACTGTCATCATCTATCATGGTAGACAAAACTGCTTCAAATGGCCGATCATATGTGTGAACATTCTTAAAATAAGAAGGATATTCCTATTCAGAGGTAATGTGAAAAATATGTTCAATCTGTACTCGACATTTACTAACTGATTAAATACTCACAGTTCAGTTCAGTTCAGTTGCTCAATCATGTCCGACTCTTTGCGACCCCATGGACTAAAGCAGGTCAGGCCTCCCTGTCCATCACCAACTACCGGAGTTTACTCACTCATGTCCATTGAGTCACTGATGCCATCCAACCTTCTCATCCTCTATCGTCCCCTTCTCCTCCTGCCTTCAATCTTCCCCAGCATCAGGGTCCTTTCCAATGAGTCAGTTCTTCACATCAGGTGGCAAAATTATTTGAGTTTCAGCTTCAACGTCAGTCCTTCCAATGAATGTTAAGGGTTGATTTCCTTTTAGATTAACTGGTTTGAATTTCTTCCTGTCCAAGGGACTCTCAACAGTCTGCCACACCAGTTTCAAAGTATCAACTTCAATGCTCAACTTTCTTTATGGTCCAAATCTCACATCTATACATTTGTATTGGGAAAACCATAGCTTTAACTATAAGTATCACTTTTGTAGGCAAAGTGATGTCTTTGCTTTTTAATACGCTGTCTAGGTTTGTCATAGCTTTTCTTTCAAGGAGCAAATGTCTTTTAATTTCATGGCTACAGTCACCACCCACAGTGATTTTGGTATCCAAGAAAATAAAATCTGCCACTGTTTCTACTTTTTTCCCATCTATTTGCCTTGAAGTGATGAGACTGGATGCCATGATCTTTGTTTATTGAATGTTGAGTTTTAAGCCAGATTTTTCAGCCTCCTCTTTCACCTTCATCAGGAGGCTCTTTAGTTCCTCTTCATTTTCTGCCATTAAAGTGGCATCATCTACATAATCGAAGGTTGTTAATATTTCTCCTGATAATCCTGATTCCAGCTAGTGAGTCATCCAGACCAACATATAGCATGATGTATATAAGTTAAATAAGCAGCCTTGACCTACTCCATTCCCAATTTTGAACCAGTCCATTATTTCATGTCTGGTTCTAACTATTGCTTCTTGACCTGCATACAGGTTTCTCAGGAGGCAGGTCAGGCGGTCTGGTATTCCCATCTCTTGAAGAATTTTCCACTGTTTGTTGTGATCCACACAGTAAAGGCTTTAGTGTAGTCAATGAAGGAGAAGTAGATTTTTTTTTAATTATCTTATTTTCTATCATGCAGAGGATGTTGGCAATTTGATCTCATTTCTCTACCTTTTTTAAAATCCAGCTTGTACATCTGGAAATTCTTGGCTCATGTATTACTGATCCCTCACTTGAAGGATTTTGAGCATAATATTGCTAGCATGTGAAATGAGTGCAATTGTAAGGCAGTTTGAACATTCTTTGGCCTTGCTTTTCTTTGGGATTAGAATGAAAACTGACCTTTCCCATTCCTGTGGCCACTGCTGGATTTTCCAAATTTGTTGGCATATTGAGTGCAACACTTTAACAGCATCATCCTTCAGGATTTGAAATAGCTCACCTGGAATTCCATTACATCTACTATCTTTGTTCCTAGTAATGCTTCCTAGGGCCCACTTGACTTCACACTCAGGGGTCTAGCTCTAGATGAGTGACCACACTATCCTGGTTATCTGGATCACTGAGATCTTTATATGTACAGTTCTTCCATGCATTCTTGCTTCCTCTTCTTAATATCTTTTGCTTCTGTTAGGTCCATATCATTTCTGTCCTTTATTGTCCCATCTTTGCATGAAATATTCCCTCAGTAGCGCCACTTTTCTTGAAGTGATGTGTAGTCATTCTATTGCTTTCTTCTATTTCTTTGCATTGTTAACTTAGGAAGGCATTCTTATCTTGCCTCCTTTTCTCTAGAACTCTGCATTCAGATGGGAATATCTTTCCCTTTCTCTTTTGCCTTTCACATCTCTTCTTTTCTCAGCTATTTATAAGGACCCCTTAGACAACCATTTTGCCTTTTGGCATTTCTTTTTCTTGGGATATGGTTTTGGTCACCATGCAATATTATGAACCTCCATCCATAGTTCTTCAGTCACTCCAATCTACTCCCTTGAATCTATTCATCGCCTGCACTGTATAATCATAGGGATGTGATTTAGGTCATGCCTCAATGTCCTAGTGGTTTTCCCTACTTTCTTCAATTTAAGTCTGAATTTTGCAATAAGGAGTTCAGAATCTGAGCCAGAGTCATTTTTTGCATTGAAGAAGAGAGTATTTGCTATGGCCAGTATGTTCCCTTGGCAAAACTATGTTAGCTTTTTCCCTGCTTCATTTTGTACTCCAAGGCCAAATACACCAGGTATCTCTTGACTTCTTACTTCTGCATTCCAGTCTCCTCTGGAAAAAAAAAAAAGACATCTTTTTGGTGTTTGGTGGAGTTAATGGTGTGAGCAGGGTAGTGACCAGAGCCCTGAGTTCCTAATGTGGTGAGGCAGGAGGCTGTGAAGCACTTCTCGCCACCTTGCAGCAGGTGGGCTTGCCAGACCTGGACAATAACTCTGACGAACCAGAGGAGAGGAAAGATGGTGGCCATTTATTGGCCAGTGGTGGGCCATGTGGGTGGCAGAAAGTTCCCAGGGCAGCCAGCAGCAACAGTGAGGCCAAGGAGCCCTCAGCTCATGATCATCCTCCAACCTCAGCTCCAGCCTTCCCCGTACCCCCTTCCCAGAAAATCCGACAGGTCCTTTGGCCAGCCCCCACGTGGCAGGCTGACTGACACCCAGTGGCAAGTGAAGGTTTACATGCCCAAAGGCTAAAGAAGGACCAGCATTTGGACAACCAGGGTTCAGGGCATGCCTGTCCAGTTACAAACAGTGGCTGAAGGACATGTGCCTGGTAGTCAGGGCATGACAAAACATGGCCCACTGGAGAAGAGAGTGGCAGACCACTTCAGTATTCTTGACTCAAGAACCCCATGAACATAAAGAAGAGTAAAAAAGATATGACACTGGAAGGTGAATCCCTTAGGTCAGTAGCTGTCCAAAATGCTACTAAGGAAGGGCCCAGAAACAGCTCCGGGAAGAATGAAGTGGCTGGGCTGAAGTGGAAATGTTGCTCAGTTGTGGATGTGTCTGGTGGTGAAAGTAAAGTCCAGTGCTGCAAAGACCAATATTGCATAGGAACCTGGAATGTTAGGTCCATGAATCAAGGTAAATTGGGCATGGTCAAGCAGGAGATGGCAAGAGTGAACATCGACGTTTTAGGAATCAGTGACCTAAAATGGCCTGGAACAGGAGTTTTTAATTCAGATGACAATTATGTCTACCATGGTGGGCAAGAATCCCTTAGAAGAAATCGAGTAGCTCTCATAATCAGAAGAATCCAAGATGCAGTATTTGGGCACAAACTCAGAAATGACAGAATGATTTTGCTTCATTTCCAAGGCAAACCATTCAGTATCACAGTAATCCAAGTCTATGCCCCAACTACTAATGCTGAAGAAGATGAAGTTGAAGAGTTCTGTGAATACCTATGATACCTTCTAGAACTAACACCTAACACTATCATGTTTATATATTTTTAAATTTTTTTATTTTTTAATTAAGGCTCATTCTCTCATTTTATGTACACAAAGTAAAAGCCATGCACACAAGAATATCAGTTTAGTATCTGAGAGTCTGAAACTATTAGCGTGTTTGATTGTGAAAATTTCTATAGAATGAGTTTGAGTAATGATTCAACCAAGTAGTTCAGATTTGAAATACAGAGAATTAGATATAGACAAATGAATAAGTGTATGAGTAGGTAAAGAATTGACTAGATAGATAAAGTTCTGTGTTAATTTATATACATTTCTCAATTTCACTGAATGAAAAAGGGGAAAATGCTGATAGTGGTATGTTTGTTATTTTCATATCAATGATTTAGACATACTAAAATGATATAATTTGAACTAATAAATCAGGACAAAAAAAAAGTCTCTATATTCTGCCATTTAAGGATTATCTGTTTTATAGACTGGTCTCCCATTTAGCCTTCCTAGAAGGAAAGCCTTCTATGTATATAGACTCTAGGAACTTATTACTTAATATTATAGATTCATAAACTATCAAGAATTCCTGGAATATTTCAGGGATTAAAAGAGAGAGAAAAAATATACATAATGCAACTTCTCTGAAAACACAGACATGGTTCAGTTTTAATTAAAAACAAAAAAAAACAAAAAAAAAAACTTAAAATACCAAAAGTAAAAAGAACACAAATGTATTTGGTATTCTTTGCTAGTCACCAAAGATATTCAGTCTTAAAATAATCAGTTATATAAAAAGAGGGAAAAGCATAAAATTTTTTCAAATTTATGTTTGTTGAAATGAAATATTAAATAGAATTTTGAAAATAAAATAAAATTGGCATCACTGTCATCTTTAAAAATCAATGAGGAAATAAATTAAAATTATGGCAAAACATATGAGACAAATAATCAGAAAGTGTGATATTGTTATCCATGGTAATTTTAGAAAAAGAGTATTGAGAAAGTGAGAGACCAAAAAAAAAAAAAATGAAAGAATTTCTCGGAAGTATAACACATGGCCTCTGCTGACCTGAAGTAAATAGCCATATATTTCTCTAACAGAGGTGGGTTTACTGGGGCCAACAAAGAATTGCTATGGTGAGCTATGTGCAAGTTCCCACACAACAAATGAAGGAGAACATTTTTATGGAGGGGAAAAGGAAGTTGTAAAGAGTCTGTGACATTTTGTTTTCTGGATCTTTGCCAGGAAAGGAGAGGAGTCCTTCTGCTACTGTCTCAGAATCTGAGAGCTCCCCTTTCTGGTGTCCCAATTCTAGTTCATTGAAATTCCTATTTATCATTTTTTTTTTTTTTTACATTTTCCCATTTAATCAAAAACTTTTTTTTTTTAAATTCAGTGTTGATCAAGAGTCACATCTAGTTTCAGAGACCTTTTGTCCCTAATATCAGAAAGGACCTTTCCGAGGTGTACTGTCTTATCAGAAGGAAAGTGCACAGATTGGAAACCTATTATGATCACATTCGAGTAACAAAGCAGGGCTGGAGTCACTTTCCGTCTAAAGTCCATATATTAACAAGATCATCATCATTGGAGTTCATCTGAAGCATTACGTCATCATCATAAGTTTGGGAGACACATTTATGATAGGCCTTGCCTTGATAGCTTGAGGAAATTGTCTCCTCAGATGTTCTCTGTTCAGTTGTAGAAAATGTTTACTTTCAGGGTACCAGATAATGTGCAGTTCCAGTCAGTGTTCAGTGCTTTCTTTAGGTGTATCACATGAATCAAAGAACATTTTTTCTTGAAGTTTGCTGGCACAAGGGTTAGTTAGCAGTATTCAGAGAGTATGAAGAAAGTTTGGTATTTTCCAATTGACAAAATCTCCGGGTTGCAAGATGTAATGCTTAATTTCTTCATCTTGAGCACACTGTGAAAATATTTCTTTACCAGAATATGATTATTTTTCATAGAAGCATTTATGCTTTTGCAATACGTGAGTATCTTTTTTCAGTTGTGGGTCAAAAGAAATAGAAGGCAAGTATATTAAACTTTCTGTGATTATCTCACAGGGGGAGAATTTATAAATTCCAAAAGGGGTGAATTTGAAGTTTAGAAGGACCAACAGCAATGCTCTTGGTCAAGGTGTTTGGAGGGTCTCTACAAATCTTGCCAGTTGAATCTTCATAATGTTGTTAATGCTTTGGACTTAATCAGAGGATTAAGGGTGGTAAGCACAGTGAAACTGTTGCAAAAGAAGCCAAATAGGACAGAATTATAGAAGTACTTGGCCAGGAAAATTGTTTCCTCTCTCTTTATGAAGTTTGAGAGGCATTTCCCCAGGTAGGGATAACATTCTCAAAAAAGATTTTAGCAGTAGAAGAAGGAAATAGTCTGTAAGCAAGGGAAGGTTTCAATCTAGTGTTGCAAACTACAACTAAAATATATTTATATCCATAAGACCAAGGAAGTTGTATGAAATTCATTTGCCAGAACTCAAATGGTCCATTGGAAAGTTAAAAGTTTGGGAGCAGTACATATAGGCTTCCCCAGGTTGTATGTTGCACAGATGAAGCAAGTGAGATAGACACATTTTGTAACCTTTTAAAAATTTTCCCACCAATATTGATTCATGAACACTTATTTTGTCAGTAGACCAGTTGTTTAATGCATGTACTGTTATTAAGATCGTAAATTTAGAGTTTCTAGTAGGACTGAGTTGGTACTTGGTCCAAACCAGAGCTTTCTCTTTTATCAAACCAATAATTGAATTTTCATTGGCTGAATCCTTGCCAGGAAAGAGATTTGTCTTCCTGTTGGGTTCCTCTGTTGTTACCAAGTGTGAGCGCGCCCCCTGCTGTTCTCTCAATTCTATTTTATTAAGGTTTATTTATTTATTTATTTTTTCATGCCTCTAAAATGAGTAGTCCAGAGGGCAATCAGAAAAATGAGTGAAAAAAGAGCAAATTCACTCTATCTGTATCAAATTGCAGAATGTTAAAGATAAAGAAATAATATATATCTCCCGAAGACGGAAATACACACTTAAGCTAATGAGAACAATAGCCATGTATGAATAACAATGAAATAACTGCAATAAAATACCAAAGTCCACAGAAAAAGAAGGATGACCAGATTGTTGTCAGGCTTTTTAATAGCAATGCTATTGTCCACAGATAATGAAAACATTCTTCAAACTTCTGATGCATAAAGGTTTTCAACTCATTTATGTCGCGCCAAACTATTCCTCACACTATGAAAGGAGGGGAGAAAAAAAAAAAAAAAAGACATTTCAGACATTTTGTTTCTGCTGATTTCAGCAAGGATATGAACCTCAAAATCTCTCACAAACTTAAGATTGAAAAAAGAAAGAAACGTCTTAAGAATAAACAATCTTCTAATGCTAGGATTCAAAGATCTCTTATCAATATCAGGAAGACAGAGGATAAACAGTTGTACTTTCAGAGTTCTTGATCTCTTGGGAGAAATATGTCATTAGATGATCTCTTTGCCAAGAGCAAACACAGGATTGTTTCCCACCTGCAGACACCTGGTGAGTCCTAATATGGCTCTGGAGTTTCCTCCTTCTTGTTGCTAAGAAGGCCGGTTCCACTTCCGGCCTGTTATCCTTGGCCAAAGGAAAATTGGTAAAGCCATCTGAGGATGCTTCATTTACAACTGAGGGCGAACTGGGGTGAAAGCATGGGAAATCTGTGTCCATGCATCCAGAAATGCTCACCTGCCAGAAGAATAAAGCAAACAAGGTTTCATAAACTAGCCAGGGGAAATGTAAAGTTAAAATTAAAATATCAAGAAACAATTATCAAAACAATGTCATGAATGTAACTTAATAAAATCTTGAATATAAGTATGAAGAAAGAGAACCCAAAGTGACATCTATTATCAATGTTTTCCCTGACTTTTAGAAGCTATACTTATAACAACAAGTAATGAATGAACTGAAGAAAATAGCAACCTAATAAAACCTTGCATTTGTTTGTGATATGACCCATTAGTCTAGAAAATTTCATTTTAAGCTGTCAGTTTTCATTGTCTTAGAAGGAACACTTGCTTCAGTTTAGCCTCTGCTACTTTAATTATATCAGTATGTATCTGTCTTCTTCATGTCTCTTTTACTTAAAAAATAGCATTTGTCACAAAACTAAGGGGTCTACATTTCTTTAAAAGTTTGGCAATTTTCACAACTAAATACAATTCAAAACTGCCTGCTTAGTTTTATATATCAGATTTTTAAAAAGACATTGTGAAAAGAAAAAATACATAAACATATAATGGAGTAAGTTGACAATGTAAAAAAAAAATTACTCTTTTGATACTATATACCCAAATACATGTACACAAATATATACACAGATCCACAATTTTAAATACATATGCATGTCTGATTGATAAAACAGGGAAATTTCTAAGCACAATATGGGATATAACAAGAAATTTTTAGGGCAAATAGCTACCGTTTTGATTTGAAACTTTAATGTTTGAGTAAACAGAAATTTATAAGAACAGTTTTCTTATTACTTCAACATATGTAATATAGACACAGACATCCGTATACAGCTTTAAATAATATTTGAGACTTTTTTTTTCACTTTTATTTCAGCAGTTCTTCTTGGAAATATCATGCGTAGAACATTAGTAATGCCAGCAAAACAGAAGAAAAAGAAGGAAGGGAAAGATAAAGAAGAGATAAGAAATAACAACAAACACCTTTTCAACAGAATGTGCACTTATAAACTGTGATTTATAAACTCTAAATATTAGTGAAATCCTCATTATATACGCAGTCTTCTGCGGTCCTATCAGCTGTTGAATTCTAAGCTTAGATATTCTCTTGTGTCTTTCCACTGAATTATGCTTTTCTTTCAAATAAACTTTTACTGAAGATGTTTTAGTACGAAGAATTCAATTAGTGCCGAGGATAAAGAGATAAGTAAGAGAGAAGAATGACCTTCGATATTATACACACTAGTTATAAATACTAGTTGTGAATGCTCTCTTACAAATAATCATTAATCCAGGCATAGAGATTCTGTGTTTGGTTTGTTATGTAATATCTTACCTATTCTATTACTCATTTCTGAAGTAAAATTTTATATCACAAATTGGTCCTCAACATGATTCCCCTGCCAATTGTGGATATCCTATCTCTTTTAAATCTGCCTGCAATGCAGGAGACCCCGGTTCAATTCCTGGGTCAGGAAGAGCCACCGGAGAAGGGATAGGCTACCCACTCCAGTGTTCTTGGGCTTCCCCTTGACTAGCTGGTAAAGAATCCGCCTGCAATGTGGGAGACACGGGTTCCATCCCTGGGCTAGAAAGATCCCATCAAGAGGGGAAAGGCTACCCACTTCATTATTCTGGCCTGGAGAATTCCATGGGCTGTACAATCACAAAGAGTTGGACACAATTGAGCAACTTTCAATAGTGTAAAAACTTTGTGGACTGAGTATGAAGAATTCCTTTTACTATTACTATACTCCGATAAAATGCTAAAGACTAATAGATTTTCTAGAATAGGTATCCCCAACCTCCAAATCTAACGCCTGATAATCTAAAGTAGAGCTTTTATGTAATGATACTAGAAATAAATTGCACAGTAAATGTAACCTGCTTGAATCATCCCAAAATGATCCCCCTCACCAGTCCATATTCAAAAATTATCTTTCATGAAACTGGTCCCTGGTGCCATTAAGGTCAGGGATTGCTGTGAGAACACTGACCCTTGAAACTAGGATCTAAACACCAAGCTTATTCATTATGAGAGACTTTGATAAATGTACTTGTTTGATCTAAGAGTCACAGTTTTAAGTTTCTCTCTTTGAGCAATTGGTGAGTTTTCTGTCCCAAGAACATTGTGGATAATGTGGCTAATTATGTTTCCCTCTATGAATTAAATGTTACAAACTCTAGAATTAAACTTGCAGTCTAAAAGTAACAAACATGCATGCATTTTTTTGTAGCAATCTCATATTGAGCTCTATTTTATCTTTCATTGATTGTTTTGGTATCATCTAATTTTACTAAAATATACCCATCCCTGTTTTACATGTCTTTGGAATCACCTTAATTTTTCATGAATAAGATGGGGTATTAAGTTAAAGATAAGGCTAGAAGAACTGGTCTAGTTAAATCCAAGAAGTTGTTTGTAAGAATGTTCATTTGTTAAGTTGTTCCATCATTCAAGTAGCATTAAAATTGAACTACTACATGCTCATGTTAGAATAAAAAGATGAATGAAATATTATACTTAAAGATCTTATATCTGAGTAAGGAGACCAAAAAAGTTAAAAGACAATTTAAATGAACTGTTGTAAGTATTAATTCAATAAGAGTATTATGATCATATTTTTTTAAGTCAAAATAGATAGATTAGAAAGGATTCTAAAGAGAAGTGATGCTGAAACTAACTATAGAATATTAATGATCAGGCAAATTGAAGAAGAGAAATACATTTCAGTCAACAAAACAAAATATGTAAAAATACCAATATAAAAAATAAGCATAGAATATTTGCGTAGCAAACCACAAGCTTATTTGAACACAAATTTTCTGGTGTTGGATTGCCTCAAGGATATATTTTAAAATATAGCAAATATAAATTTCTTCATATTTAATCTGCAGTATAAGAGATATAGGAGCATACATAATATGATCGCCATAATCCCACTTATAAAAATATTTAATTGGAATTTAAAATTTAATAGCAAAATATTTATTTTGAGATAATTTTTTATGCATCATTGAATTTGAATTTGAATTTAGCTCAGATATCAAAAAAACAAAAGGCATAAATTCACCTGATATCTTCTTCTCAGTTTGAATAGGAAATAAATTAAATGGGATTTTTAGAAAACATGAGTGCAATTTGGTCACTCAGGTGAATCACACAGAAATAGCTATTAATAAAAGGAAAAGTATTAAATCAACTACAGAAACTTTACCACTTCAGTTTCTGTTGTTTTCATTATAACAGCTAATTTATTGATTACTTTTGCCTTATCTGGGGAGATTATTTTATTTTATATTTTATCTTTTTCATAGATTTTATCTTTTTTCATAGATATCTTCAATCTGAATGATCACATTAATCTTCCATGTTCCAATTTAAAATGCATACTAAAATCACATTTAATAGAAAATTTCTTCACTTTTAATAATTTCCATCTCAATATGCTAGTGGTAATGGGACACTAGAGCAAGCAAAACCAAAAAAAAAAAAAAAAAGAAAAAAAATGTGTAGATTAATAGATATCTAAATGTACAGAGTGGCTAAGACACTCCAGAATGCTAATTTGACACTTGAGAAAACAAGTCCAGAAAGATTAAGTAGCTTGCTAAAGTTTATTCAGTTTATTAATAGTTTAGTTTGGAATTCTCCACAAATTTGAGATGTGTTTTTTTCTGCTTTGCTACTTGCATTGATTTTCTACTTCATTCTGATTATTTGCAAATTACTATTTCTAGAGTAAATCAAGTTTATTTTTCACAGTATGATGAGGCCAGGGGTGAGCAAGGTTTTGCAAGTCTTAAAAATGAGGCTTTTCTTAAGAAAGAAAAATGTAATAGTTGCCTGAACACATTGTTAGAGCCACTCCATGGGCCTCAGGAGCCTGCTGAGAGGGGACTGCTAAGCTTTAAGCTTCATCAGCCTCACTGGAACCCTTTTCTCAATGAGCAGCATTACCAACGTTTACTCGAAGATCCTATTTTGCTTTAGTGAGTATGCAATTTAATGTGTTTCTCTTTTTATGGAAATCTTTAATGGGGTTATTTTACATATGAATTCATATCATATTCAAGAGTATTGTTATTGTTGTTTAGTCACTAAGTCGTTTGTGAGTCTGTGACCCCATGGACTGTAACCCGCCAGCCTCCTCTGTCCATGAGTTTCCCAGGCAAGAATACTGGAGTGGGTTGCCATTTCCATCTGCAAGGGATCTTTCCAACCCAGGGATCAAACCTGTGTCTCCTACTTTGGGACACAAATTCTTTACTGTTGAGTCATTCAGGGAAGCCCATTCAAGAATATATTACTTTATAATTCTATAAAAACTGTTTTCTTTTTTCATGTAATATACAAAAAGCATAAATATTGTAGCCTATACACTTCATTAATAAAATACTAAGACTTATGCATGTTTGCATATTTATGGTGCTTGTTAAAGTGACTAAATTGCTAAACTTTTTAAATCAATCAAGCCATTGTTTGTGCAAGTCTAGAGATTTGTGAAATACTAACAGCTAATGTTAGACCAAATATTTATTTTAAAAAACACTATCATAGCTAATGCTCTGACACTAAGAAAATGCCCTTATCTCCTATTTTATTAAGGGGATATTTTACTGTAATCAATTAGGCATTCAGAAAATATATTTCATTTAAATTATTCCAAATAAATCTCTAATGAAAATGAAATGATTTTTTTTTAATTTATAGATGAGATCAAATCAATCTTCTTTGTGTCTTTATTCTAACTACCATTGCTAGAATGTAAACCCCCAGAGGGTTTACAAGAAACAAGAAATAATTCTTGTTTCTGTTGTTTGATGTCTTAAGCACTCAACACGTATAGAAAACCAAATATTTTTGAATAAGTTATTATTTTTAATTTAAAGAGTATACCACATACAATTGAAGGTATTGGCATTGATACTAATTATTTATGTGACTATTATTATTGTGATGGATGTTTATTTACTAGTACCTTTTGTTATGGCAATTGACCAGCAGTGTGGACTCACTCTGCCTCTTTCAGTGTTGTTTCTGTAACACCTCAAATGTTTTAAGACACCAAATACTGAGGCTTGAGTGCATTAGCAATGCTAAGTTCAACGAGCTAGTGGTGCCATTAGTAGTTACTTATTAGCTCCATAAGATGAACTCATCATTCAGCACTACCAGGAAAATATTAAACAAAAATGCATTGTATTCTTTTTTTTTCCTTTAGAGATTAGATTGTCAGATTAAATACAGACAAAAGTTCATTCCAAAAGCATTTTACCTTTTCACAAGACATGAACCTCTGTTCAAGAAACAATAAAGATGAAAACTGACATCCTAACAAGTTTTATTCTCTGGCTGTTTCAGTTAAAAAGTAGTTTTAAATGTGGAAATTCAAATAGAATTTGGAAGTGGCTTTAATGGTGACTTTTAAAATGAGACACAAGTCATCAGTACTCAGTTATGTGATTCTTCAAAACTAGCAGTTTCTGAAAAGTTAATATGTGAGAAAATATTATAGCATTAATGTTCCAATTGAATGGAATGAGATAGGCTATGTATATACATTTTTAATCAGTTAGATTCACATTGTACTTTACACTTTAGGATAAAAGAAAGTAATGCAAAAATTAACTCATACAACATTTTATGCTTGGTTAAAGGGTGAAAATAAGGAAAAAATATTTCCATTATTTTGCCAGACTGAACTGTTTAACATTCTTAAATAATGAAAAAATGCAGAATAATTAGCAGTTTAAGGTACTATACAAAAAAGCACAATATCTTACATTTTAAGAAAATGAATCACTACATATGTGCAACTCTATACTTGTACTCTCATGTCAAAATTGCATAAAGTTTTAACTAGACATTTTGATGCATCTTGCAACCATATGTATCTATAAATTTGTATATTTTTACAAAGAACAGTATATCATGATTAATTCTTATCTTTAATCTGAATGGTCTAATTATTAGGACTCCATGTATGTTAAAAGGAATAATGCTGCATTATTGGTATTCTTTTCAGTGGTTAATTAGTTTTTCTTTTATATTATAGTGCAGTAAAAAAAAAAGTTTTATGAAAAAGTTATATTTGAAAATATAATATTTTTGTTATTTTTATAATAAACTATCACCTCACTATTTTTGGAAAATAATGAGCTATTGAGTCTGTTACATTATTTACAGAAAATTAAGTTCAACTTGGTGCTGCTTTATTACATTAGATTGAAATTTTCAGACAAGATTTTATTCACAATAATGTATTGCCAAGGACTTCCCTGGGTGCCAGAGATAGAACTGGGAACAAACATAATACTGTTTTATATTGCTTTGGGTTAAGCAAGGTAACAGAAAACTATCTAGTAGCTGTTGACCTTTAATTCTAGGAAAATTTATCTTTGGCTTTACCTAAATAAAGGAAATACTATACCTGAAAATAAAATGTGTACATTACTATATTAGATACACTACAGTGTTGAGATTTTCAAAACTTTTCTATAAGAAACTGGTTTTTCTGCTGTCAAATTTAAAAAGAAGTAATAAATTTACTATAAAAACTGTGTTACATAATATGTGTGCTTGCCAATAACTCAAAATGATGAATGTCCCTAGGAGAATACACACACACACACACATACACATATATATGGTTTCTGTAAGTATCCTAACTTTAGAATATAAATATTAGAGTTTCTTTAATACCTATCTGTATACATAAAGGTATATATATACAGATGTATATGTATACACACATGTATATGTATATATACACACACATATGTATACATCTATATATGTATGTGTATATATATATTTGTGTGTATATATAGTATAATATGTATATAGTATACGTATATATGTATATAGGTATGTATATATGTGTGTGTGTGTATATGTATATATAGTATATATAGTGTGCATATATATATGTATATATATATATGTATGTGTGTGTGTGTGTATATATATATATACAGTTTCTGTAAGTATCCTAACTTTAGAATACAAATATTAGAGTTTCTTTAGTACCTTTCTGTAGGCTACAGTAGCTGTGGAAAGTAATTTTTGTCACCACAGCCTTATTGTCTATGTGATTGGAGTAAAAGGTGTTGGATCAAATTCTGTTGCACACATAAGGTGTTTTTCTGCAAATTAGGCAGAAACAAAACTAGACATATCACTTGATTTATAAGCTAAACAAAGCACAGCTCCTTGTTATGGAATACAGCTAAAACTGTGGTCTAAACTAAGCTATGTAACTCTATGGCTGATTCATATCAATGTATGACAAAACCCACTGAAAAATAAAAAATAAAAAATAATTAAAAAAAATAAAATAAAATAAAATAAGCTATCGAATCCCTGTTTTGGGGCATGCCTGAAAACCCGTATTCTTGAAAAAAACCTTTGATTTTGAACAGGTTACTGAACAATGTTTTATGACTCTAATTTATAACCTTCTTCTAAATCAGATAATGTTGACATAAGGACAGAGGTACTTGCAAACAAAATATTTCTTCTTATTCCACACATGTTAAAGACCACCCATTTTACTAAGTGGCAGAAAATTTCTATTATCAATTATATGAAAAAAATAGTGAAGGATTAAAATAAATGATATGCTTATAATAGTCTACACCTGAAACTGAACTTCTGATTTAGAGTTGTTTCAATGAAATAACCACTTACTTTGATGCCTACTCTCCAATATTTACTTTAGACAAAATAATCTTGCTATTAATTAATGAGTCTCTCTATAAGGATTGAAGGATGAAAAATACACTGTATTCAGTATGTCGATATCTATAGTAGGGAAAATATAACTAGAACTTCTAGACATTTATGAATAAAACAACTTTTTTGCTAACATATTATATCTATGTTAAATGTATAAATTCTCATACTTTTAGCAAAAAAATAAATGCTTTGAAATACATTTTTTTCTTTAGAGTTTTTATCATCATTTAAACAGTAATGGCCATTATTTTTTTCCTAAAATGCAGCCTATCATTTTTATCTATATCATAAAATACTTATATTTCATTAAGATTATGTTAATTATATACAATACAATCAAAATAAATATTGAGATTGATTTTTCCTACTTTGATGACAAAAAGTTGCATATTCCATAAGTCAGTATGAATAAAAACATACTGACCACTCAACATCTTCAAGCACTAACTTTATGCCGAATCTCAATAACTGCTAAACATTAGAAATAAGTATAAAATATCAATACTATAGGTAGAATTTATAACTAAGATGTAGAGAGGAACAAAAGAAAAGTAGTGAAAAAGTAATTGAATTTTGAATTGTGAAATGTGAATCCAGATCATTTCTTTCTTTCTTCTGAGACAAAGTTTTAACCTTGACCCTGTTTTTTGACTGTCAGTATATGAAATCACAATAAACTAAAAGTTACATTTATTTTTGAGAAGTGCTAAAAATGGGCCAAAGAAATTTAAGTACGTTCTCTTTTTTAACTTTCACAACAACTGCTTGGGAGAAGGCAATGGCAACCCACTCCAGTACTCTGGCCTGGAAAATCACTTTCACTTTTCACTCTCATGTATTGGAGAAGGAAATGGCAACCCACGCCAATGTTCCTGCCTGGAGAATCCCAGGGATGGCGGAGCCTGGTGGGCTGCCATCTATGGGGTCACACAGAGTCGGACACGACTGAAGTGACTTAGCAGCAGCAGCAGCAGCAACAACTGCTTGAGGTAAGTAGCATTATTAACATTATCTTTAGAGATTAGAAAAATGAAGCACAAATAAAACAACTGAGTTACTGTTGTAAAGATACTCAAAACTTTTTGCATCTGTTTCCATGCTCTAATAGTGATCTTTTTACTAATTGTCTGCTCAGGTTATAGGTTGGAAAACACCTTCATGTCAATCACCTAGAGTATGCTTTCCATAAATACAGGATCTGTATCAGCAGATTCAGGCAACCATAGACAGAAAATGTTTAACAAAAACTTCCAGAAAGTTCCAAAAACCAAAACTTGAACTCGCATGTGCAGTCAAATATTTACATAGCATTTACATTGTATCAAGTATTCACATATTTTTTGTATGTTAGTTCTAAAAGGTTTTGTAGGTCTTCACAGAACCGTTCAACTTCAGCTTCTTCAGCATTACTGGTTTGGGTATAGGCTCGGATTACCGTGATATTGAAGGGGTTGCCTTGGAAATGAACGATCATTCTGTCGTTTTTGAGATTGCATCCAAGTACTGCATTTGGGACTCTTGTTGACCATGATGGTTACTTTATTTCTTCTAAGGTATTTCTGCCCACAGTAGTAGATATAATGGTCATCTGAGTTAAATTCACCAATTCCAGTCCATTTTAGTTCACTGATTCCTAGAATGTCGACATTCACTCTTGCCATCTCCTGTTTGACCACTTCCAATTTGCGTTGATTCATGGACTTAACATTCCAGGTTCCTATGCAATACTGCTCTTTACAGCACCGGAACTTGCTTCCATCACTAGTCACATCCACAACTGGGTATAGTTTTTGCTTTGGCTCCCTTCATTCTTTCTGGAGTTATTTCTCCACTGATCTCCAGTAGCATATTGGGTACCTATTGACCTGAGGAGTTCCTCTTTCAGTGTTCTATCATTTTGCCTTTTCATACTGTTCATAGGGTTCTCAAAGCAAGGATACTGAAGTGGTTTGCCATTCCCTTCTCCAGTGGACCACATTTTGTCAGATCTCTCCACCATGACGTGTTTGTCTTTGGTGGTCCCACATGGCATGGTTTAGTTTCATTGAGTTAGACAAGGCTGTGGTCCGTGTTTTCAAATTGGCTAGTTTTCTGGGATTATGATTTCAGATTGTCTGCCCTCTGATGCCTGATCGCAACACCTACCATCTTACTTAGGTTTCTCTTACCTTGGACATGGGGTATCTCTTCACAGCTGTTCCAGCAAAGCGCAGCCACTGCTCCTTACATTGCACAAGGGGTATCTCCTCCTGGTCACACCTCCTGATGAAAAACAAAGGAGGAAAGGAAATATATACCCACTTGAATGCAGAGTTCCAAAGAATAGCAAAGAAAACTTTCCCCAGTGATCAATGCAAAGAAATCAAGGAAAACAACACAATGGGAAAGACTAGAGATCTCTTCAAGAAAATCAGAGATACCAAGGGAATATTTCAAGCAAAGATGGGCTCAATAAAGGACAGAAATGGTATGGACCTATCAGCAGCAAAAGATATTCAGAAGAGATTGCAAGAATATAGAAGAACTGTACAAAAAAAGATCTTCACGACCCAGATAATCACTATGGTGTGATCACTCACCTAGAGCCAGACATCCTGGAAGGTGAAGTCATGTGGGCCTTAGAAAGCATCACTATGAACAAAGCTAGTGGTGGTGATGGAATTCCAGTTGAGCTATTTCAAATCCTGAAAGATGATGCTGTGAAAGTGCTGCACTAAATATGCCAGCAAATTTGGAAAGCTCAGCAGTGCCCACAGGACTGGAAAAGGTCAGTTTTCATTCCAATCCCAAAGAAAGAAAATGCCAAAGAATGCTCGAACTACCACACAATTGCATTCATCTCACACGCTTGTGAAGTAATGCTCAAAATTCTCCAAGCCAGGCTTCAGCAATACATGAACTGTGAACTTCCAGATGTTCAAACTGGTTTTAGAAAAGGCGGAGGAACCAGAGATCAAATTTGCCAACATCTGCTGGATCATCGGAAAAGCAAGAGAGTTCCAGAAAATCATCCATTTCTGCCATATTGATTAAGCCAAAGCCTTTGACTGTGTGGATCACAATAAACTGTGGAAAATTCTGAATGAGATGGGAATACCAGACTCTTGAGAAATCTGTATGTAGGTCAGGAAGCAACAGTTAGAACCGGACATGAAACAACAGACTGGTTCTAAATAGCAAAAGGGATACCTCAAGGCTGTATATTGTCACCCTACTTATTTAGCTTATATGCAGAGTACATCATCAGAAATGCTAGGTTGGAGGAAGCACAAGCTGGAATCAAGATTGCCACGAGAAATATTAATAACATCAGACATGCAGATGATATCACCCTTATGGCAGAAAGTGAAGAGGAACTAAAAAGCCTCTTGATGAAAGTGAAAGAGGAGAGTGAAAAAGTTGGCTTAAAGCTCAACGTTCAGAAACTAAGATCATGGCATCTTGTCCCATCCTTTCATGGCAAATAGATGGGGAAGCAGTGTCAAACTTTATTTTTTAAGGCTCCAAAATCACTGCTGATGGTGATTGCAGCCATGAAATTAAAAGACGCTTACTCCTTGGAAGGGAAGTCATGACCAACCTAGACAGCATGTTAAAAAGCAGAGGTGTTACTTTGCCAACAAAGGTCCGTCTAGTTAAGGCTATGCTTTTTCCAGTATGGATGTAAGAGTAGGACTGTGAAGAAAGCTGAATGCCAAAAGATAGATGCTTTTGAGCTGTGGTGTTGTAGAAGACTCCTGAGAGTCCCTTGGACTGTAAGGAGATCCAACCAGTCCCTCCTAAAGGAGATCAGTCCTGGGTGTTTATTGAAAGGACTGATGCTGAAGCTGAAACTCCAGTACTTTGGCCACCTCATGTGAAGAGTTGACTCATTGGAAAAGACCTTGATGCTGGGAAGGATTGGGGGCAGGAGGAGCAGGGGACGACAGAGGATGAGATGGCTGGATGGCATCACCGATTCGATGGAAGTGAGTTTGAGTAAATTTCAGGAGTTTGTGATGGACAGGGAGGCCTCGAGTGCTGCGATTCATGGGGTCGCAAGGAGTCAGACATGACTGAGTGGCTGAACTGAACTGTACTAAAGATCTAGGTCTTTTAATTTCACGGCTGCAATCACCATCTACAGTGATTTTGGAGCTCAAAAAAATAAAGTCTGACACTGTTTCCACTGTCTCCCCATCTATTTGCCATGAAGGGATGGGACAAGATGCCATGATCTTAGTTTTCTGAATGTTGAGCTTTAAACCAACTTTTTCACTTTCCTCTTTCACTTTCATCAAGAGGCTTTTTAGTTCCTCTTCACTTTCTGCCATAAGGGTGGTGTCATCTGCATATCTGATGTTATTGATATTTCTTCTGGCAATCTTGATTCCAGCTTGTGCTTCTTCCAGCGCAGCATTTCTCATGACGTACTCTGCATATAAGCTAAATAAGTAGGGTGACAATATACAGCCTTGAGGTATTCCTTTTGCTATTTAGAACCAGTCTGTTGTTCCATGTCCGGTTCTAACTGTTGCTTCCTGACCTGCACACAGGTTTCTCAAGAGGCAGGTCAGGTGGTGATTACAGCCATGAAATTAAAAGACTCCTTGGAAGGAAAGTTATGACCAACTTAGATAGCATATCAAAAAGCAGAGAGAGACATTACTTTGCCAGCAAAGGTCCGGCTAATCAAGGCTATGGTTTTCCAGTTGTCATATATGGATGTGAAAGTTGGACTGTGAAGAAAGTTGAGTGGCGAAAAATAGATGCTTTTGAACTGTGGTTTTGTAGAAGACTCTTGAGAGTCCCTTGGACTGCAAGCGGATCCAACCAGCCCATCCTAAAGGAGATCAGTCCTGAGTATTCATTGGAAGGACTGATGCTGAAGCTGAAACTCCAATGCTTTGGCCAGCTCATGTGTAGAGCTGACTCATTGGAAAAGACCCTGATGCTGGGAGGAGCAGGACGAGCAGGGGACGACAGAGGATGAGATGGCTGGATGACATCACCGACTCAATGGACATGAGTTTGAGTAAACTCTGGGAGTGGGTGATGGACAGGGAGGCCTGGTGTGCTGCAATTCAGGACACGACTGAGCGACTGAACTGAACTGAAGATCTAAAGCTATGTACCCAAATCCTTTTACAGGTAGTATTTGGCAAAGAAGTGTATCCTGTTTTCATTTTCGACTTTTATATCTTTTTCACTACAAGAAGTTAGCATGAATTTGAACTAATAAAGGTCAATTGCTGCCAGTATATAAAAGTCAAATGAAAGTGTTACTTGCTTCGTCATGTCCGATTCTATTATGTGTTAGTGTGAAATGTCAGAAAAGTGTTTTTAGAGGAAATGTCTATAGTGGATCTCTAACCTTGGCCGTTACATGTAGAAATTCATGCAGGTATATTAACCTGTCTACATGAGTGCTAATTCGCTTCAGTCACGTCCAACTCTTTGCGACCCCATGGTTTGTATCCCACCAGAGTTCTGTCTGTGGGATACTCCAGGCAACAATCCTGGTGTCAGTTGTCATGCCCTCCTCTGGGGGATCTTCCCAATTCAGGGATCAAACCCACACCTCTTATGTTTCCATGCATTGACTGGCATTTTCCTTGCTACTGAGCCACCTGGGAAGCCCGTTAACCTGTGTGCATCCTCTTAAAATATTTAAGATGGAAAGGTAAAGACAAGTGGGTCATTAAAGATAAACTGAGGCAGCTAATTTCCATTGCTTAAAACAATTTTGAAGACAATGGTTTAAAAATAAAATGTTACCAGTGTTATAAGATTCTGAAATGTAAGGACTCTGACTTTTTTTTTTTTGCTTTTTTCTTATCTTTGAAAGTTGCTAACAGCATACAAAATTAGATGACAGCTTAGAGAGAACAGGCTGGAATGACAAAACAAGTAACACAGAACAAGAGTCTGCAAAACACAGGAGAGGACTCAGAGGAGATGAATGTGCAGACAATGTGGATAAGGGGAAGAATCTTGATGTGGAGACCTGTGGGGTGAGAGGAACAGATTGTCAAAGCCAGAAGGCATGTGTGGCAGCTGATCAACATTGTTTTGAGTGCCAGATCTTACAGCAGTAAGATAAGCCAATCACAGCTTCCCAAAAATTATTCTGAAAGATTGTATATTTTCTATTTGCTTATGTCCTACATGCTTGTAAAACATAAACAACAACAACAACAAAAAAACCCATAAACAACAAACTTATGCTAGGATCCACCAGAAAGAAATAAAATAATTAGGTCTCGTGTAGTCCTCTTGTACAGGAGACATTAATTGCCTTAGTCTCTACCCTTCAATTAATTTCCCCTTTTACCAAAGTTAACCGTCTGAAATACAAATCTGATCATGTATTTATCTGACTAGAAAGAACAAACTCTTTGACATAACATTCATAACTCATCAATATTTACCTAATGTTATCATAAACTCTGCTACTTCCCTCTACTATTACACTCTGAGATTTATAACACTAAATATTTTAACAAGCTGGAAACACACGGTGCTTTTTTACAGCTTCCTGTGAACAAGGTGTTGCCTCCACCCAGACTGGAAGTGTGGAAGTATGAGTTGTTCAGTCATGTCCAACTCTCTGCGACCCCATGCACTTTAGCTCACCAGGTGTCTCTGGTCATGCAATTCTCCAGGCAAGAATACTGCAGTGGCCTACCATTTCCTTCTCCAGGGAATCTCCCGGACCTAGGAATTGAAGCCAGGTCTCCTACATCTCAGGCAGACTCTTTACCATCTGAGTCCCCTCCTCTATTTCCTGACTAGCAAATTCTTATTCATCTCATAATATTTGGGTTTAATGTCATTTTCTACATAAAATCCTCCTTTACCACCCTTCACAATGCTTGTTGTTCTCTTTTCTGCATTCCTGGTACATAGTGGTATTATTATGTCACCAATAACTATGGATCATACTTATTTAATCATCATAAATAGCTGATTAGCTTCTAGAGTGCAACAATATCATATTCATTTTTATTTAACTGCCTACAAGTTCCTAAAATATTGCCAGATCTTATTAGAACTTGGTTAAATGTGTAGAAGATACTGTCATGAATTGAAGAAAATCATTAATAGACCCATTTAAAAAAATAGTTTCCTTTTAAGATAAAACTCACACTGGCTTAACTGCCAAATATCAACATACCTGAAGCTCAAGTGCACATATACATTGTATATATATATATATATATATATATATATATATATATATATATATATATAGCCAATGGAACCTAGAAAAATTCAAGAAATTGCAGTTCAAGCAAGAAATAATTAGAAATTAACAAATATAAACTTATAAATAGGGTCTTAATGAATGAAGTTATTAAAATTACTAGGTGGATTCTTAATCATGTCACTTCAAGGTCAATGTGTAACAAAAGCAGAAAGTGTGTTCAAATGTGTTGAAAACTAATCTTGAAGAGAGAGCAAACAGAAAACAAAAATAGCACTGACATGTGTTTCATGTCTGTAAATATCTTGGTATGTTAGTCTTGATCTTATACTTGGTAAAATACCTCCTTTAAATCTTTAGACTCTTCTTTTATTCCAGATAGCACAATTTTATTTTCATCTTCTGGTAGACAATTTTCTTAGAAAATGAAAATTAATTATTTACTTTTCAGTTCAGTGCAGTTGCTTGGTTGTGTCCAACTCTTTGCAACCCCAAGGACTGCAGCACGCCAGGCCTCCCTGTCCATCACCAACTCCCGGGGTTTACTCAAACTCATGTCCATTGAGTCACTGATGCCATCCAACCATCTCATCCTCTGTCGTCCCCTTCTCCCCTCACCTTCAATCTTTCCTAGCATCAGAGTCTTCCCTAATGAGTCGATTTTTCACAACAAGGTGGCCAAAAGTATTGGAATTTCAGATTTAGCATCAGTCCATCCAATGAATATTCAGGACTGATTTCCTTTAGGATGGACTGATTAGATCTCCTGGCAGTCCAAGGGACTCTCAAGAGTCTTCTCCAACACCACAGTTCAAAGCCATCAGTTCTTCGGCACTCAGTTTTCTCTATAGTCTAACTCTCACATCCATGCATGACTACTGGAAGAAACCAAAGCTTTGACTAGATAGACCTTTGTTGGCAAAGTGATGTCTCTACTTTTTAATATGCTGTCTAGGCTGATCATGACTTTTCTTCCAGAAACAAGCGTCTTTTAATTTCATGGCTGCACTCACCATCTGCAGCGATATTGGAGCCCCCAAAAATAAATTCTGTCACTCTCTCCACTATTTCTCCATCTATTTGCCATGAAGTTGATGGGACCAGATGCCATGATCTTAGTTTTCTGAATGTTGAGCTTTAAGCCAACTTTTTCACTCTGCTCTTTCACTTTCATCAAGAGGCTCTTTAGTTCTTCTTCACTTTCTGCCATAAGGGTGGTGTCATCTGCATATCTTAGGTTATTGATATTTCTCCCAGCAATCTTGATTCCAGCATGTGCTTCATCAAGCCCTGCGTTTCTCATGATGTACTCTGTATATAAGTTAAAAAGGCAGGGTGAAAATATATAGCCTTGATGTACTCCTTTCCTGATTTGGAACCAGTCTGTTGTTCCATGTCCAGTTCTAACTGTTGCTTCTTACCTACAAACAGATTTCTCAAAAGTCAGGTCAGGTGGTCTGTTATACCCATATTGTTAAAAAAATTCCACAGTTTATTGTGACCCACACAGTTAAAGGCTTTGATATACTCAATAAAGCAGAATTAGGTGTTTTTTCTAGAACTCTCTTGCTTTTTCAATGATCCAATGGATGTTGGCAATTTGATCCCTGGTTCTTCTGCCTTTGCTAAATCCAATGTGAACATCTGGAAGTTCACAGCTCATGTACTATTGAAGCCTGTTTAGATAATTTTGAGCATTATTTTACTAGCATGTGAAATGAGTGCATTTGTGTGATAGTTTGAGTATTCTTTGTCATTGCCTAAAATAACCAGTGAAAAATTCTATGATTCACATGTAATTCAAAATATATTGACTTGAAATATTTATTTTCCAACTACTTTTTGGTTTTAAAATGTGGAAATTACTCTTTCTTTTTCCTTTTCTCTGATAATAAGTCAGATTGCTGTATCTGGGATATGGGAAAAATAAACGTTTATCAGTTTTAAAAATAGAAAATTTTTCTTTTACTATCCATAATCAAAATAATGTCAAATTACATATTTAAGTTCTAAGTTTCAGTGATTTTACTCAATAATTTGGAACTTTATTCTCTAAGCATTTATTATTAAATAATTAACAAGCTGTGATCCATGTGATCAGATTGGCTAGTTGTCTGTGATTGTGGTTTCAGTCTGTCTGCCCTCTGATGCCCTCTCTCAGAGCCTACCCTCTTACTTGGGTTTCTCTTATCTTGGATGTGGGGTGTCTCTTCACAACTGCTTCAGCAAAGCGCAGCTGCTGCTCCTTACCTTGGAAGCGGGGTAGCTCCTCTTGGCTGCCGCCTCTGGCCTTGTCTAACTCAATGACCACAGCCTTGTCTAACTCAATGAAACTAAGCCATGCCGTGTGGGGCCACCCAAGAAGACAGGTCATGGTGGAGAGTTCTGACAGAATGTGGTCCACTGGAGAAGACAATGGCAAACCACTTCAGTATTCTTGCCTTGAGAACCCCATGCACAGTGTGAAAAGGCAAAAAGGTAGGACACTGAAAGATGAACTCCCCAGGTCGGTAGATGCCCAGTATGCTACTGGAGATCAGTGGAGAAATAACTCCAGAAAGAATGAAGGGATGGAGCCAAAGCAAAAACAACACCCAGTTGTGGATGTGAGTGGTGATAGAAACAAGGTCTGATGCTGAAAGAGCAGTATTGCATAGGAACCTGGAATGTTAGGTCCATGAATCAAGGCAAATTGGAAGTGGTCAAACAGGAGATGGCAAGAGCGAATGTCGACAGTCCAGGAATCAGCAAACTAAAATGGACTGGAATGGGTGAATTTAACTCAGATGACCCTTATATCTACTACTGTGGGCAGGAATCCCTTAGAAGAAATGGAATAGCCATCATAGGCAACAAGGGGTCCAAAATGCAGTAATGAATGCAATCTCAAAAATGACACAATGATCTCTGTTTGTTTCCAAGGCAAACCACTCAATATCATGATATCCTAAGTCTATGCCCCAACCAGTAAAGCTGAAGAAGCTGAAGTTGAACGGTTCTATGAAGACCAACAAGACCTTTTAAAACTAACACAAAAGATGTCCTTTTCATTATAGGGGCCTGGAATGTTAAAGAAGGAAGTCAAGAAACACCTGGAGTGACATGCAAATTTGGCCTTGGAATACAGAGTGAAGCAGGGCAAAGGCTAATAGAGTTATGCCTAGAGAACACACTGGTCTTAGCAAACACCCTCTTCCAATAAAACAAGAGAAGACTCTACACATGGACATTACCAGATGGTCGACAGTGAAATCAGATTGACTATATTCTTTGCAGCCAAATATGGAGACATTCTATACAGTCATCAAAAACAAGACCAGGAGCTGACCGTGTCTCAGACCGTGAACTCCTTTTTGCCAAATTCAAACTTAAAGTGAAGAAAGTGGGGAAAACCACTAGACCATTCAGGTATGACATAAATCAAATCCCTTATGATTATACAGTGGAAGTGAGAAATATATTGAAGGGACTAGATCTGATAGACAGAGCCTGATGAACTATGGACGGAGGTTCATGATATTGTACAGCAGACAGGAATCAAGACCATCCCTAACAAAAAGAAATGCAAAAAGGCATAATGGCTGTCTGAGGAGGCCTTACAAATAGTTGTGAAAAGAAAGGAAGTGAAAAGCAAAGGAGAAAAGAAAAGATATACCCATTTGAATGCAGAGTTCCAAAGAATAGCAAGGAAAGACAAGAAAGCTTTCCTCAGTGACCAATGCAAAGAAACAGAGGAAAACAATAGAATGGGAAAAACTAGAGATCTCTTCAAGAAAATTAGAGATATCAAGGAAACATTTCATGCAAAGTTGGGCTCAATAAAGGACAGAAATAATATGGACTTAAAAGAAGCAGAAGATATGAAGAAGAGGTTGCAACAACACACTGAAGAACTGTACCAAAAAGATCTTCACGACCCAGATAATCATGGTGGTGTGATCACTCAATTAGAGCCAGACATCCTGGATTGTGAAGTCAAGTGGGCCTTAGGAAGCATCACTACAAACAAAGCTAGTGGAGGTGATGGAATTCCAGTTGAGCTATTTCAAATTCTAAAAGATGTGCTGTGAAAGTGTTGCACTAAATATGCCAGCAAATTTGGAAAACTCAGCAGTGGTCACAGGACTAGGAAAGGTCAGTTTTCATTCCAATCCCAAAGAAAGGCAATGTCAGAGAATGCTCAAACTACCGCATAATTGCACTCATCTCACACACTTGTAAAGTAATGCTCAAAATTCTACAAGCCAGGCTTCAGCAATACGTGAGCTGTGAACTTCCAGATGTCCAAACTGGTTTAAGAAAAGGCAGAGGAACCAGAGATCAAATTGCCAACATCCGCTGGATCATTGAAAAAGCAAGCGAGTTCCAGAAAACCATCTATTTCTATTTTATTGACTATGCCAAAGCCTTTAACTGTGTGGTTCACAACAAACTGTGGAAAATTCTGAAAGAGATGGGAATACCAGACCACCTGACCTGCCTCTTGAGAAATCATATGTAAGACAGGAAGCAACAGTTAGAACTGGACATGGAAGAGACTTGTTCCAAATAGGATAAGGAGTACGTCAAAGCTGTATATTGTTACCCTGCTTATTTAACTTATTTGCAGAGTACATCATGAGAAACACTTGGATGGAGGAAGCACAAGCTGGAATTAAGATTGCCAGGAGAAATATCAATAATCTCGCATGTGCAGATGACACCACCCTTATGGCAGAAAGCTAAGAATTAAAGAGCATCTTGATGAAAGTGAAAGAGGAGAGTGAAAAAGTTGGCTTAAAGCTCAGCGTTCAGAAAACTAAGATCATGGCATTCAGTCCCATCATTTCATGGCAAATAGATGGGGAAACAGTGGAAACAGTTGCTGACTTTTATATTTTTGGGCTCCAAAATAACTGCAGATGATAATTGCAACCTTGAAATTTAAAGGCGCTTACTCTTTGCAAGGATAGTTATGACCAACCTAGACAGCATATTAAAAAGCAGAGACATTACTTTGCCAACAAAGGTCTGCCTAGTCAAGGCTATGGTTTTTCTAGTGGTCATGTATGGATGTGAGAGTTGGACTGTGAAGAAAGCTGAGTGGCAAAGAATTGATGATCTTGAACTATGGTGTTGGAGAAGACTCTTGAGGGTCCCTTGGGCTGAAAGGAGATTCAACCAGTCCATCCTAAAGGAGATCAGTCCTGGGTGTTCATTGGAAGGACTGATGTTGAGGCTGAAACTCTAATACTTCACCTGATGTGAAGAGTGGACTTTTTTGAAAAGACCCTGATGCTGGGAGGGATTGGGGTCAGGAGGAGAAGGGGACGACAGAGGATGAGATGGTTGGATGGCATCATCGACTCAACGGACATGAGTTTGGGTAGACTCCAGGAGTTGGGAGGCCTGGCGTGCTGCGATTCATGGGGTCGCAAAGAGTCGGACAGAACTGAGAGACTGAACTTAACTGAACTGGATGTTTTAGTATTTGTACCTTAAAATTAAAAGTGATCAAGAATCAGTATAAGTTTCTCAGAGAAGGTATTTTCCTAAAGTTTTATATCTTAGCTTTCTTTCAGACTACTACACAATACTTACTATGGCATTAGTTATCCATAGATTCATACTGCATTTCAAACCATTGAAGAGAATTAATTTGTTAGTCTAGTCTTTAGTTTGCCTAGTTAATCAGGTCTTTCCTTCTTTCTTTATTCTTCCATGGTTTATGTACTCAGACTCCTAGCAAACATCCATTTATTGAGTGTTCATTACATCCATATCACAGTTGTAAATGCTCTGTGAGATTCAATAATTGATCAGAAAAAACAAATCTTACTTTCACAAAAATTGTATATTCTTTGATACAGATTCTAAATTACTTTAATACTATCTGGAAATAAATACAAACATTTTTAAAAGTTGGTAAATCATGGTTGCATTCTTGGCAACTTGGTTTGTTGTTCAATCACTCAGTCATATCTGACTCTTTGTGACTGCATAGACTACAGGACACCAGGCTTCCCTGTCCATCACCATCTCCTGGAGGTTGTTCAAACTCACATCCGCTGAGTCAGTGATACCATCCAATCATCTCATCTTCTGTAGTTCCCTTCTCCTTTTGCCTTCTATTTTTCCCAGCATCATGGTCTTTTCCAGTGAGTCAGTTTTTCTCATCAGATGCCCAATATATTGGAGCTTCAGCTTCAGCATCAGTCCTTCCAATGAGTTTTCAGGACTGATTTCCTTTTAGAATGGACTGGTTTGATCTCCTCGTAGTCCATGAGATGCTCAAGAGTCTTCTCTAGCACCACAGATTGAAGGCATGAGTTCTTTAGCACTCAGCTGTTTTTTGTTTTTGTTTTTTGTCCAACTCTCACATCCATACATGACTATTGGTAAAACCATACAGACCTTTGTCAGGACAGTAATGTCTCTGGTTTTTAACACACTGTCTAGGTTTGAGATAGTTTTTCTTCCAAGGAGAAAGCATCTTTTAATTTCATGGCTGCAGTCACCATCTACAATGATTTTAATGCCCCCCCAAAATAGTCTGTCACTGTTCCCATTCCCATCTATTTGCCATGAAGTGATGGGACTAGATTCCACGATCTTCATTTTTTGAATGTTGAGTTTTAAGCCAGAAATTTGATAAGTAAGAGGAAGAATTTTCTCTAGATATTTGTGTGGAGATTTAAATGATGAGTAAAATTTTGATATGCTACCCTAGAGGAAGGCCTTTTACAGTATAAAATGTGAGAGTCATGAAAGATAAAATACAACGTCACATATTTGTCCCATAGGTGTCAGTGTCACATAAATTAAATACTAACTATTACACCAATAATTACAGTGATATTATTATTAGAAAAATTATTTCTGCTCATTTCATACATCTTATTAAAGACTATAAGCAGTCTGGCATACATATCTGAAATGATGTACTACCATCCACTCTGTTTAAAAGCAAAGCACCATAGGTAAAGCTGATCAGCTATCCAGAGTTCTTCACTTATGGGATTTTTCTTCTTGATTTTACATTAATTTCTGAAGGTCAGAAATGCCATCTGACATTTTTTGGAAATGATTATTTTAAAATGATTACTTTATTCAATATTATAATTATAGAAATGAAATAATTTTTTTAGGAAATTTAAAAAATAAAACCAAAATGAAGAATATGCCACCTAACATCATTGGCATACCTTGGTATAGGCCAGCATGAGAAGATACTGATAAGCTTCTCTTTCTGATACTAAGAAAATATTCTAGTGCAAGCTTTAATATGCTTCTTTTGTTTTCATTGAATGTTTCTTTTCTGTTGCTTTTCATCCTTTTCCCTATTTCATATCAGAGGATTCGTATAGTCTTTAAAACTTCATTAACAAAGAAACAAATTCTGATTTGAATAATTTATGACTATATTATCAGTAGATTTAGTTTTTAAATTTTGGCTGGGCCCATAGGAAATCCTAAAGATAAATCTGCAATTCCAGGAGCCCCATGTGCAATCAGGGCTTCCCTGGTGGCTCAGATGGTAAAGAATCTGCCTAAATGCAGGAGACTCAAGTTTGAACCTTGGGTCAAGAAGAACCCCCAGAGGAGGAAATGGCAACTCACTGCAGTATTCTTGCCTGAAAAATTCCATGGACAATGGAGTCTGCCAGGCTGCATTCCACTGGGGTGCAGAAAGTTGGACCCAACTGGGCAACTAACACTTTCACGTGCAATCACTATCAGAGAGTGGTTATAAGAAATATGGTCTTGGTGCAAGCACCAGGGTGTATACAGACAGGAAGTAGTCAATTGTGAACAGAATATTTTTATAGTTGATACAACAACTAAAAAATAAATTAGAAAAGTATTCACTGCTTGTTATACTTAACCTGTTTTTTGTTTCTGTTTGGCTCAAATAACTCCCTTCACTTAGATTGTCTTGCGGGTTTCCCTGGGGGCTCAGCAATAAAGAATTTGTCCACAATGCAGGTGACGCAGGAGATGCTGTTTGGTCTCTGGGTCAGGAATATACCCTGGAGGAGGGCATGGCAACCCACTCCATTATTCTTGCCAGGAGAATCCAACGGATAGAGAAGCCTGGCAGGCTGTAGTCCATAGGGTTGCAAAGAGTCGGACATGACTGAAGCAAGTGAGCACACACGCACATTGTCTTGTGTCTGTGTTTGCCGATATTCTAGTCAACGTTTGCATCCTAATTCACTTGCCTTATCTCTTGTGACATCTTCTCTGATCATGCAATTGCAATCCATGGTCTCGGCATTACTTCTCTATTTTATCTTATTAGCAATTTTTGCTTTAAAAGTCAGTAATGCAGAAAAAGGATTAATCTCAAAAATATACAAGCAACTCCTGAAGCTCAATTCCAGAAAAATAAATGACCCAATCAAAAAATGGGCCAAAGAACTAAACAGACATTTCTCCAAAGAAGACATACAGATGGCTAACAAACACATGAAAAGATGCTCAACATCACTCATCATCAGAGAAATGCAAATCAAAACCACAATGAGGTACCATTACACGTCAATCAGGATGGCTGCTATCCAAAATTCTACAAGCAATAAATGCTGGAGAGGGTGTGGAGAAAAGGGAACCCTCTTACACTGTTGGTGGGAATGCAAACTAGTACAGCCACTATGGAAAACAGTGTGGAGATTTCTTAAAAAACTGGAAATAGAACTGCCATATGATCCAGCAATACCACTTCTGGGCATACACACTGAGGAATCCAGATCTGAAAGAGACACGTGCACCCCAATGTTCATTGCAGCACTGTTTATAATAGCCAGGACATGGAAGCAGCCTAGATGCCCATCAGCAGATGAATGGATAAGGAAGCTGTGGTACATATACACCATGGAATATTACTCAGCCGTTAAAAAGAATGCATTTGAATCAGTTCTAATGAGATGGACGAAACTGGAGCCCATTATACAGAGTGAAGTAAGCCAGAAAGATAAAGAACATTACAGCATACTAACACATATATATGGAATTTAGAAAGATGGTAACGATAACCCTATATGCAAAACAAAAAGAGACACAGAAGTACAGAACAGACTTTTGAACTCTGTGGGAGAAGGTGAGGGTGGGACGTTTCAAAAGAACAGCATGTATATTATTTATGGTGAAACAGATCACTAGCCCAGGTGAGATGCATGAGACGAGTGCTCAGGCCTGGTGCACTGAGAGGACCCAGAGGAGTCGGGTGGAGAGGGAGGTGTGGGAGGGGGGATCGGGATGGGGAATAAGTGTAACTCTATGGCTGATTCGTGTCAATGTATGACAAAACCCACTGAAATGTTGTGAAGTAATTGGCCTCCAACTAATAAAATAAAATTTAAAAAAACAAAACAAAACCAAACAACAAAAAAAAAAAGTCAGTAATGCCTAGCTACAGGAAAGCTGGAATTTAGAAAAGTAGCACTTCAAAAGCTATTACAATCTAAAATCTATTACTTTTACATGTAAAAGTAGCCCACTGAGTCACAAGGATGTTGGTGGTTGGGTGTCAGAAGAAGGCTGTGTTATCTTTAGGGATCTTGGGAAGGTCAGGGTGGAATGTCATGAGATTTTATCATGTTCTTCAAAATGTTACACAATTTGCAACTTAAGAATGGTTTAATTTTAGAATTTTCTATTTAATATTTTTATATCATGATTGACAACAGGTAACTAAAATGGAAAATGCAACAATTTTTAAACAACATTGTTTAAAATAACTGAGGATTACAAGAAATCATTCTTTGGCTTTTCATAAGATAAAAAATATATTCATTTATCAAAATACTTAGGACATTTTTTTGTGGAAGATTTTGTACCAGAACTTTAAATTGCCTCAATGAATCAAACATAGATGGAGCCCTCAGAAGTAGAGGCAATGTGTCACACTGGAGTATACTTAAATTTTTAACTTGCTCCTTCACAAGACTTCTTCATTTTCCCTAAAATGACAATACAGGTTGAAATTGATTAGAAAACCAAAGGTCTGATTGTATTGCTGTCATAATCTTCATCAGATTGAATACTTATGTAATGTTAAAAATGTTTCAGGTTTTTTTAAGTGCTTTGCATATATTAGTTCATTAAATAATGAACTTGAAACAGTCCTATGTGTTAGGTACTATAACTAGCTCAAGTATACAGATCAGTTAACTGAAGCACAAGAGAAAAATATTTCACATAACTGGAATATATACTTAAAAAATGTGTTGATGAAATAAATGGAGGGGTATAAGAAAAGAGGTTTATAAATACATCTTCAGTATTTGAAAGTATTTCCTGAGTCTTTCTTTTTTTCTCATATTGATTTCAACCTCATTGCTACAAGACTCTGTAATCTCTTACATACCACTGGCATGGACTCACACATTCTAATTTCTCCATACCACATCTAGTATGATGTACAATTTAAAAAAAAAGCACAGTTTTATCACATCTCTACATTAAACATTTAGGTAGCTTCACATTTTTCTTAGGATTAAGAAAAATACTTATTTGTACACAGAGCCCCATGATGTGCAGTACTTTTATTCTTCAACTTTAGTGTATACCATACTGCCTGTTTCTTAATTCTCCAGTTTTCTTGTCATATTGGCCTTGCAGCTCCTCAGACACACTGCTTCTTCCTGCTGTAAAGCCTTTACACCAATGTTCCTTCTTCCAAGAGTGTCTCACCTCTGATGAATCCTAATCTTCCCCTAGTCATGATTTGTTCACATTGGATGAGTCATTCCTTTCATCGTGTAGACAGGTACTAAGTTAGTGCTCATTTGGCGTACACCTCCCCTTTCCCCACCCCCTGTACACTCTGCAGATATGTCTTACAGAAGCTATACCATAATTATTGGAAAGCTGTTTGGGTGGTGGGCTTCCCTGATAGTTCAGTTGGTAAACAATCTGCCTGCAATGCAGGGGATCCCAGTTCAATTCCTGGGTCGGGAAGATCCCCTGGAGAAGGGAAAGGCTACCCCAGTGTTCTGGCCTGGAGAATTCCAAGTCCATGGATTTGCAAACAGTCAGACACAACTGAATGACTTTCACTGTCACTGTCATGGTTACTGTTTGGCTGGTGAATAAATCCAGAGAATGGACTTGTATAATAATGAAATTGTGATTAACTGACTGCTAAACTTCAATGACAACCCCAGTTTCATATATCTACATAAAATACACATGTACACACACACACAAGACATGAATGAAAGAACTTAAGAAACTTGCAAGTTTGGCATATTATTGGTGAGAGACATTCTGCCATAGTGCTAGAACCATAATCATTTTCTAATGTGGCTGTCACTCTCAATCCTGACTGCACATAATAATCACACATATGTTCAAAAAACTTTTTAAACATACCTGCGTTTAGACCTAAGCCTAGTACAGTGAAATCAGAATCTCTCTAATTCAGACACTGATTTTTTTTTTTTTTTTTGAAAATTTCTAAATGATTTCAGGGGGCAGCCAAGACTGACAATCACAATCTCAGTGAAGGAAAGAGTGAAATACATCAGTACAAATTGTGCTTTTTCTCTTTGCTTGTGGATCAAGAAAAACAATATTTTAACCCTAAGTGATTTTGTAAGAGTACATGTAAAATACCCCTTGTAACTTAGTCCAACTTGTTCTACCTGTGGTCAACATTTTAAAAATATATTTTCATTAACCAATGTGTATTTTACATTGTAATTATATAGAGGAAGGTATTTATAGAGAAGGTATTGTATATATTTGAAGAAGGAAATGGAAACCTGCCCCAGTATTCCTTCCTCGAAAGTCCTAAGGGCAGAGGAGCCTGGCATGGTTTTTCAGTCCATGGGGTCACAAGAAAGTCAGACACAACGTATTGACTGAACAACAGTAAAAATTGTATAATTATATACATTTATAACATTGGGAAAAATTTCACAAATGTTTTTCTCTCCCTCTCTCTTTTTCTCCCTTTATACCAATATATAAATAGAGGTATTTAATATTTTAAGAGATTATTACAGAGTAATATGAGTAAAATATATGCTTACTTATCTATTTCCCTATTCCTCATTACACAAGGCTTTTTTGTTTGTTTGTTTAATTCTTTGCACAGAGCAACTGTAAAATGTTCATTCTTATAAGCTATTGCTTAGCAATTCATTGCTCCTGAAGTAAAAGTATATAATTATAGTGGAATTAAGTCTCCCTAATGATTAGTTATAAATATTTACTAGATGCTACTATAACTTCCCTGATGATTATAAAAAATAATTTAGAAAATAAAATAAAAAATAAGTTGTGCTCAGAAAGTCATATGCATATTATGAAGTCACTGATGAGTTGGATATATTCTATGACTTCCATTAAGAAATATTTATTCAACTCAATGATTAAGTTAAAAGAAATTTAAATGCCCTATTATTCATTTTAAAATAAATTTGTCTACCTAGGCAAAAGGAAATCTCATATTTCACAGTTACATGATTTTTAAATTATGTAAATAATGGTAAATATATAAAAATTAAACAATACTAAAAATACTTAAAGGTTTTCATTGTTTTTCTTAATTAGAATATATATTCTTTTTAAACTGGAAAGACTGAGAGTTTAGAATAAAGTTAGCAGTATTTTGAATGGATAATAGCAACATGGACAGATGATTTCTTTCTCAGTAAAACAAATTAATATACCGGTTGCATTAATATAAAAATAGTAAAACAAATATTTTGAGGTAAATTATCTAAGCATTAAATTTTACTGTTAAGCTAAACTTTTTGCAGGAGTTACCTGTCAAAATGACTGCCTCCAAGATAGCTCTTTATATTTAAAGACCTTAATATCCATTGTATTTATCTGTGCTCTAAAGCCCGTATGGAAAGTGTCCAGCTTTAACTTGTGGTATTTTATCTGACAATTAGTAATGGATTGATGCCTTCATTGAACTATCTTGAAGAAAATTTATACGAAATTTTCTAATATTATACTGCAGAATTTTCAGAGGTAATAATACTATGTAAAAACTGTATATTGTCACCCTGCTTATTTAACTTATATACAAAGTACATCATGTGAAATGCTGGCCTTGCCAAAATTGCTGGGAGAAATATCAACAGTACACAGATGACACCACCCTTATGGCAGAAAGTGAGGAAAACTAAAGAGTGTCTTGATGAAAGTGAAAGAGGAGAATGAAAAAGTTGGCTTAATACTCAGCATTCAGAAAATGGAAATCATGGCATCTGGTCTCATCACTTCTTGGCAAATAGGTGGGGAAATAATGGAAATAGTGACAGACTTTATTATCTTGTGCTCCAAAATCACTGTAGATGGTGACTGCAATCATGAAATTAAAAGACGCTTTCTCGTTGGAAGAAAATCTATTACCAACTTAGACAGCACATTAAAAAGTAGAGATATTACTTCACCGACAAATGTCCATCTAGTCAAAGCTATGGTTTTTCCAGTAGTCACGTATGGATGTGAGAGTTGGACTATAAGGAAAACTGAGCACCGAAGAATGGATGGCTCTGAAACGTGGTGTTGGAGAAGACTCTTGAGAGTCCTTTGGACTGCAAGGAGATCAAACCAATCAATCCTAAAGGCGATCAGTCCTCAATATACACTGGAAGAACTGATGCTGAAGTTGAAACTTCAATACTTTGGCCATCTGATGCAAAGAACTGACTCACTGGAAAAGACCCTGATGCTGGGAAAGATTGTAGGCAGGAGGAGAAGGGGACGACAGAAGATGAGATGGTTGGATGGCATCACTGACTCAATGGACATAAGTCTGAGCAAGCTCCAAGAGGTGGTGATGGACAGGAAAGCCAGGCGTGCTGCAGTCCATGGGGTTGCAAAGAGTCGGAGACACGACTGAAGGACTGAACTGAACTGAGGCACTCTTAAAGGATAGGTATACTGAGATGAAGGAAATAAGGTTTTTTGTTTTGTTTTTTCAGTGTCACACAGCTGCTAGAAACAAACTGAAATTTGAGCTCAGGCAATTACCCTTTAGTGTCAATGTTGCCAACAAAAATATTCTGCTATTTCTATCAACATTTATGAAACCAATGAAATGGACCTATAAAAGTTGCTTATTCATGCAATGTAATAGCATATTCAATGGAAAATAATAAATGAATGCCTCACCTAATAACCTTAATGAATGTTATAAATATAATTTGAAATCGAGAATACACAATATTTTTTTCCTACACCTAACCCTGATATTCTCACTCGAATAAAGTTAGAATAAAGTTAGCAGTATTTTGAATGGATAATAGCAACAGGGACAGATGATTTCTTTCTCAGTAAAACAAATTAATATACCAGTTGCATTAATATAAAAATAGTAAAACACTTTTAAAATTTTTAAAATACAAAATATGATTGTCAAAAAGTTTCTCTCAAAGATGTTTTATTTATATCCTGATTATTCTGATTATCAGCTATATCAAACATTTTATATGCTAATAGGACCTTCACATATCCTCTTCTATAAAGTTCCTTCTCTGTCCATGGGGTTGTGAAAGAGTTGAACGTGACTGAGCAACTAAACAGTAATATAAAGTACAAAATTCCTGGCAGGCTACAGGGATTTCCCAGGCAAGAATACTTTCCAGGCAAGTACATACATATGAACTTGAAGGTTCATATGTAGGGGACTTACTGTAACCTCAAAATTAAAAATATCACAGATCAAGTATTTTTATAGAGTATATAACTGAATAAATAGTCACCAGCAAATTAAAACTTGTATAGTAAAATGCAAAAAAGCAAAATGGCTGCCTGAGGAAGCCTTACAAATAGCTGTGAAAATAAAGGAAGTGAAAAGCAAAGGAGAAAAGGAAAGATATGACCGTTTGAATGCAGAGTTCCAAAGAATAGCAAGGAGAGATAAGAAAGCCTTCCTCAGTGATAGAGGAAGAAATAGAGGAAAACAAAAGAATGGGAAAGACTAGAGATTTCTTCAAGGAAATTAGAGATACCCAGGGAAATTTTCATGCAAAGATGGACACAATAAAGGACAGAAATGGCAGGGACGTAACAGAAGCAGAAGATCTTAAGAAGAGGTGGCAAGAATACAGAAGAACTGTACAAAAAAAGATCTTCATGACCCAGATAATCATGATGGTGTGGTCACTCACCTAGAACCAGACATCCTGGAATGTGAGGTCAAATGGGCCTTAGGAAGCATCACTATGAATAAAGCTAGTGGAGGTGATGGAATTCTAGTTGAGCTATTTCAAATCCTGAAAGATGATGCTGTGAAAGTGCTGCACTCAATATGCTAGCAAATTTGTAAAACTCAACAGTGGCCACAGGACTGGAAAAGGTCAGTTTTCATTCCAATCCCAAAGAAAGGCAATCCCAAAGAATGCTCAAACTACCGCATAATTGCATTCATCTCACATGCTAGTAAGGTAATGTTCCAAATTCTCCAAGCCAGGCTTCAGCAATAAGTGAACTGTGAACTTCCAGATGTTCAAACTGGTTTTAGAAAAGTCAGAGGAGCCAGAGATCAAGTTGCCAACATCCGCTCGATCATTGAAAAAGCAAGAGAGTTCCAGAACAACATCTATTTCTGCTTTATTGACTATGAAAAACATTTGACTGTGAGGATTACAATAAACTGTGGAAAATTCTGAAAGATGTGGGAATACCAGACCACCTGACCTGCCTCTTGAGACACCTGTATGCCATTCAGGAAACAACAGTTAGAACTAGATATCGAACAACAGACTGATTCCAAATAGGAAAAGGAGTACATCAAGGCTTATTTAACTTATATGCAGAGTATTTTTCTGGACTCCAAAATCACTGCAGATAACATTCAAAACAAAGGAAAACAATCAAAGGAGACCAATAGAAATACTGTAGTCATGAAACATAACCAAAGACATTCAGCTCCTTCTGAAGGGCTATAAGTAATATTCTGAACCATATCTTGTGAGCTATGTTAGAGATACTGAAACCTCCAGCAGGTGGAAAGTTTAACTACATGATGACCAGACTGTAGTCATGACATAAGCTGCCACAATTCTGAGAACTGGCCTCAAGAAATGCAACAAAAAAAACCCTGGAACTGAAGATTAACTATATTTAAAACAATCAAGATGGTGCTGGTCAGACTACTGGTGACCAACTTCAAGATGACTGTCAAAACTGACTGTGGTGTTTCATCAAGTAACTCCCTCTTTCCACAATCAAAGCTCTTGTGGGGGTGGGCGGTGGTAGGCCACTTGGACAGGCACCTGCCCTTCTCACCCTGTACCTTGGTTGCTGACATTCAAATAAACCAAATTTCCACCAACCTGGCCTCTTTGATGGCTTTTGAGCAGCAAGCAAACAAACCCCTGTGTTCTGTAGCACTTATTCCGTTTTAATTAAGCATTTATTGACTATGTAAGTTCAATGAGGTCAGGGACCTTTTTTTATTCACCTATATGTTCTTGGCATTTTGGTGATAAGAAAAATTCCTAAGACATGTTAGACATTCAACAAACAGTAGTTGAATAAGTTAATGAATCCATGAGTAGATTAAAAGTTTGTCATTTTACTTTCACATCTGTGTTGAGACACAATTCCCCATGAGTCTTTCACATTTTTGCACAACTTTTAAATAAGGCAGTGAATTCCCCTCTCCCAAATTTTTATAACAGAAAGACTAGTAAGATAAAGATAGTTACTTTCTCCACAGCAAATGGCAGTCATACTTAAAAGCATGAAGAGAATATCTCCTTCTGGAGCAATGGGTATATAAGTTTATTGTCCATTATATATTAATTTGCTTCCAACTTCAAATGAACTTACAACTTATTGAATGTACATATTTCATCTAACTATTGTCAAAGCAAAAAAAAAAAAAGGTGTAATAGATAAACAGACAAGGAGGACTTTATTCAATGCTATTGCAATAAGGAAAAGAGGTCAGAATTGAGGCTGAATGCACCTCCACTAAAACAAAGGGGAGGGGGAGGTTTTTGAGAGCTGGAATGCATGGGTGGATCATAGGTAGTCTATGTTCACAAATTGGCCTTATTTAAATAAAGGTAAATTGAATCTCTTATCTTCCAAACAAAAGGTAGACTAACAACTTGAAGCAAGGTGTCAGATGAAATTAAGCTCTTACTCTTGCACAGAAAGTGGGAGATACAAACACTGACTTTCCTGCTGATTATATTCCTAGGTTCTTGAGAAAGAAAGTACGGGGCTGTAACACTAGCAATAGACTTTTTAAAAGACTAACTTCTCAAAGGGACAGAAAACTTGGAATTTGCAATTATAAGTTGTTTAAAATAAGTGCTTTAATGAATGTGAGTTCAGGATTCTAGAGGCAGGAGAATCCTGTCTCAAGTCTGGTCAACAGGAAGGAGATGTTAAAGTCCTCTTGGCATGACCAAGACTGGGAAATTAGGGCTTGGAGAACTGATAAAAAATAATGCTGATACTCTGACTATTGCCATTGTTATGGTAATAACTATCTTTCTTCTATGACCCAGGAGCCTTGTGTCTTCTCTCAATATACATACTTTTGTGGCAGTCTAACTTGCGAACTAGCAAATAGGGTAAGAATCACAGATACTTCAGAGTTCTTAACAATCAGACACTGTGCTTTGAACCTTGTGGAAAATTCACCAGAATTCCCCTAATAAGACCACTTCAGTAAATATAAACATAATATTTAAATACTTAATGATTGTTTAACATTTAAGATAATTCATCTAATATAGAAGTGAATTGACAGAAAAAAAAAAGTGTGTAAAAGTTGTATATGTCTTCTATTGCTGACTCATAAATAATTTAATTGCTTGTGTTTAATAATTTCAGCTTATAAGAAAACAGGTATTGTATTCTCTAAGCTTTAGATACATTTATTATGTCTTTACAGGGGAGCCAAAACTTAGAGGACCCTAACCTGTAATTCAAACTAATTATATTACACTGCTTAATGCAGTTTTGCTGAATGTGAAAAAAAAAGTACTTTAAATTGCAGTGTAGAAACAGTCTTCAAAAGTAGAGGCATAAAATGCATCATCTCTGGCTTTTAGATTTTGAATCTTCATATGATCATAAATAAGAAAATATATTTTCCTTCATAAAGCATTTAGGTCATAATATTTATATGGATTCCTTTATGTTTTCTTGTGAATGAGATGGTTCAATTAACAGTGACTAGTTTCAACCTTGGTGAAATCATTTGTTAGTAGATAGAGCCTATTCTGAATGACATAACAGCTGAATAACAGCTTTTACTGTTAATTTGATTTGAGAACCTCACTGTGCCATGATTCATTCACTTTTTATCTCTCCTTTACTGTAGGTGTGACGGTACTGGAAGGCCCTATCTATGCTGTGGGAGGCCATGATGGTTGGAGTTATTTGAACACAGTGGAGAGGTGGGATCCTCAGAGTCAGCAGTGGACATTTGTAGCTAGCATGTCAATTGCCCGAAGCACAGTTGGTGTGGCAGCATTGAATGGCAAGTGAGTAGAATTTCTTTTTCTTTTTTTAATCTGAAAAAAGATTTTGAGTGAATGTTCTTTTAAAATAACATTTAGCAAACTGCTTTGAAAAAATTCTTTTTAGAAGAGTCTTTAGGGTTTTCTATGTAGAGGATCATGTCATCTGCAAACAGCGAGAGTTTCACTTCTTCTTTTCCTATCTGGATTCCTTTTACGTCTTTTTCTGCTCTGATTGCTGTGGCCAAAACTTCCAACACTATGTTGAATAGTAGTGGTGAGAGTGGGCATCCTTGTCTTGTTCCTGATTTCAGAGGAAATGCTTTCAATTTTTCACCATTGAGGGTGATGCTTGCTATGGGTTTGTCATATATAGCTTTTATTATGTTGAGGTATGTTCCTTCTATTCCTGCTTTCTGGAGAGTTTTAATCATAAATGAGTGTTGAATTTTGTCAAAGGCTTTCTCTGCATCTATTGAGATAATCATATGGTTTTTATCTTCCAATTTGTTAATGTGGTGTATTACATTGATCGATTTGTGGATATTAAAGAATCCTTGCATTCCTGGGATAAAGCCCACTTGGTCATGGTGTATGATTTTTTTAATATGTTGTTGGATTCTGTTTGCTAGAATTTTGTTAAGGATTTTTGCATCTATGTTCATCAGTGATATTGGCCTGTAGTTTTCTTTTTATCAATGAATATAGTAAAGTTGCAGGATATAAAATTAACACACAGAAATCCCTTGCATTCCTATATACTAACAATGAAAAAACAGAAAGAGAAATTAAGGAAACAATACCATTCACCATTGCAACAAAAAGAATAAAATACTTAGGAGTATATCTACCTAAAGAAACAAAAGACCTATACATAGAAAACTATAAAACACTGATGAAAGAAATCAAAGAGGACACAAACAGATGGAGAAATATACCGTGTTCATGGATTGGAAGAATCAATATTGTCAAAATGGCTATTCTACCCAAAGCAATCTATAGATTCAATGCAATCCCTATCAAGCTACCAACGGTATTTTTCACAGAACTAGAACAAATAATTTCACAATTTGTATGGAAATACAAAAAACCTCGAATAGTCAAAGTAATCTTGAGAAAGAAGAATGGAACTGGAGGAATCAACCTGCCTGACTTCAGACTCTACTACAAAGCCACAGTCATCAAGACAGTATGGTACTGGCACAAAGACAGAAATATAGATCAATGGAACAGAATAGAAAGCCCAGAGATAAATCCACGAACCTATGGACACCTTACCTTTGACAAAGGAGGCAAGGATATACAATGGAAAAAAGACAATCTCTTTAACAAGTGGTGCTGGGAAAACTGGTCAACCACTTGTAAAAGAATGAAACTAGAACACTTTCTAACACCATACACAAAAATAAATTCAAAATGGATTAAAGATCTAAATGTAAGACCAGAAACTATAAAACTCCTAGAGGAGAACATAGGCAAAACACTCTCTGACATAAATCACAGCAAGATCTTCTATGACCCACCTCCCAGAATATTGGAAATAAAAGCAAAAATAAACAAATGGGACCTAATGAAACTTAAAAGCTTTTGCACAACAAAGGAAACTATAAGTAAGGTGAAAAGACAGCCCTCAGATTGGGAGAAAATAATAGCAAATGAGGAAACAGACAAAGGATTAATCTCAAAAATATACAAGCAACTCCTGAAGCTCAATTCCAGAAAAATAAATGACCCAATCAAAAAATGGGCCAAAGAACTAAACAGACATTTCTCCAAAGAAGACATACAGATGGCTAACAAACACATGAAAAGATGCTCCACATCACTCATTATCAGAGAAATGCAAATCAAAACCACAATGAGGTACCATTATACGCCAGTCAGGATGGCTGCTATCCAAAAGTCTACAAGCAATAAATGCTGGAGAGGGTGTGGAGAAAAGGGAACCCTCTTACACTGTTGGTGGGAATGCAAATTAGTACAGCCATTATGGAAAACAGTGTGGAGATTTCTTAAAAAACTGGAAATAGAACTGCCATATGACCCAGCAATACCACTTCTGGGCATACACACTGAGGAATCCAGATCTGAAAGAGACACGTGCACCCCAATGTTCATTGCAGCACTGTTTATAATAGCCAGGACATGGAAGCAACCTAGATGCCCATCAGCAGATGAATGGATAAGGAAGCTGTGGTACATATACACCATGGAATATTACTCAGCCGTTAAAAAGAATTCATTAGAATCAGTTCTAATGAGATGGATGAAACTGGAGCCCATTATACAGAGTGAGGTGAGCCAGAAAGATAAAGAACATTACAGTATACTAACACATATATACGGAATTTAGAAAGATGGTAACGATGGCCCTATATGCAGGGCAGAAGAAGAGACGCAGAAGTACAGAACAGACTTTTGAACTCTGTGGGAGAAGGGGAGGGTGGGATGTTTCGAAAGAACAGCATGTATATTATCTGTGGTGAAACAGACCACCAGCCCAGGTGGGAGGCATGAGTCAAGTGCTCGGGCCTGTTGGGCTGGGAAGATCCAGAGGAATCGGGTGGAAAGGGAGGTGGGATGGGAGACCGGGATGGGGAATTCGTGTAACCCTATGGCTGATTCATATAAATGTATGATAAAACCCACTGAAAAATAAAAATTTAAAAAAAAAATTCTTTTTAAAAAATTTTGGTTTTGATTTTTTTTTTTTAAGTTTAGTCTTCATGGATTATTGACAGTTCAAGACTGTGTATTATCATTTCTTATAAAATAAAAACCAAACAAAAATAACAAGGATGACCAAAAGCCATGCCAAACCCCCAAAATATACAGAATAGGGAATTCTACTCAATACTCTGCAATAATCTAAATGGGAAAATAATTTGAAACAGGAGATACATGTATGTGCATAACTGAATCACTTTCTTGCATACTTGAAACTAATATTGCTAACTATTATTGTTATGTAGTTGCTAAGTTGTGTCTGACTCTTTTGAGAACCCATGGAATGTAACCCACCGAATTCCTCTGTCATTGAGATCTCCCAGGCAAGAATAATGGAGTGGATTGCCATTTTCTTCTCTGTGGGATCTTCCTGACCCAGGGATTGAACTCCAACATAAAATAAAAATTAAGAAGAATAGCCAAAAAAAAAAAAAAAAGAAAAAAAATGAAACGAAAAAAAACAAAAATTCTCAAATTTCTTAATCTTAATTACTTGTTTAAAAGTATCAAATATATTTCATAAGAATTATGTGAGATGCATATTTTAACATTTCTGGTGAAATAGTCTGAGGAGCCTTTTGAAACATTACCAAAATTTGGTACTTAATGCTTTTTGCCTGATTATATCAATCTCTCTACTTTTCTTCTTTTCCATTCCTATCACACTAAGTCAGGGATTTTCAAACTCAACATTGATGATATTTTGAGTCAGATAATTCTTTGTTGACTGTGAGGCTCTGCCCTGTGCATATGCAATGTTTAGTAGCAGACTGGCTTCTATCCACTAGACACCGGCTGTACCCACCTGCCCAATGTGATAACCAAAAGAAGTCCCCAAATACTGTCTAATATATCCTCTGGGGTGGCAAATACACTCCCTCTCACTGCCATGAGAAACTCTGCCCTAAACAAAGATAATAACACCTCTGGCATGGACTGCTGTAGAAGTTTCGTCTCCTTCCTTCTCTTCCCCGTAAAGTCCACTTGCTAATGCAGCCAGAGCTGCTTTGCAAATACAGGTAATGTATCAGTTCTCTTCAAGAATCAGCTGTCTTCAAGAACGTCTTAAAATTAGAATAAAATCCCTACCTCTAAAGTCATCCACTGGATCTTGTTTCTGCCTACTCTACATTTTTTTCTCAATTCATCAGTCAAATTGTCCTTTCATCTTCGCTTCAAATGCAGCAACTCTAACTCCACTCAATCCCTTTGAGTGTACTTTTTTTTTTTTTTTTTTGCCTAAATGCTATTCCTTACAATCTTCACATGCTTGAGCTTTTATCATTGCTCAAATTTCATCTTAAAATCTGTCCACATAGACAGTTATTTATTCTTCCTCTTATTTAAAATAGACCATCCTGCACACTATCCCAAACTGTTTACAGTTGATAAAATTACATATGCTATTGTTTTCTATTTTTACTAAATATACAGGGTCAATAAATGTTGGTATCTGTCTGCAACATTCATTATTTTATCCTTGGACATATTACACATTCAATCTATTGACTGAATAAGTGTTGAAAGAACTGCACATCCAATTAAGTAATAACTTTTAAGAATTTAATTACCTTTGACAATTTTTTCCTAAATATATGTGAGTATATATAAAGTTATTATTATATCCCACTGTTAAAATATAAATAAACTGCTTCCCTCAGCTAAATTGTACATACATACATTCTTTGGCTTTAAAAACTCTAGGAAATTCACATTTTAATGGCTATAAAGTAATTTCTTTTATGCCAAAAAATTCCCACAAAAACACACAAAACATTATAAATGTAAGCGAACACTATAAATTTAAGTAACTAGTGCTGGCCTGAAATAAGCAGACTCAAATATGACTGCAGCAAAGGCAGGTTTATTCAGAATTAGCACAGATTTGCATTTGGACCTACAATAATGGTGAGCATATGCATATCCCAAAGGGTAAGAGGAAGAGAAAGCTTTTATAGAGAAAAAGGAAGTTGAGAAGGTTAGAGTAAACAAAGAGTGTTTTTTCCCTGGCTTAGTCATTTTCATGAAAAAGAAGAGTCTTTCTTTCTGTTGTGTATGTGTGTGTGGGGGTGTATTGAGTCATTTCTAACTCTTTGTGACCCCATGGACTGTAGCTTGCCAGGCTCCTCTGTTCATGGGATTCTGCAGGCAAGAATAATGGATCTGGTTGCCAATTTCCTACTTCAGGACATCTTCCTAACCCAGGGATGGAACCCGTATCTCTTGCACCTCCTACATTGGCAGGTGGATTCTTTACCACTGCACCACCTGGGAAGCCTGTCTTCCTGTTGGGCTCTGCTATTATCATAGGGCGTAAGAGCTCCCTATTTCCATCTCTCAGTTGTCTTTAATTGAGTTTTCTGTTTATAAATTATTTACACTGGTCTCTGACTTTTAATATCCAAAATATCTAAATATATCTAAAACATATATCTACAGTAATGTGTGTCTAAAATAATCCCCAAATTTAGATATTATACATGAAAAGATACATTGAATACTATTAGATATAAACTTTTGGGCACCTTCATAACTATACCCTTAGGAAGAATTTCTACAAAGTGAATTGCAAGACAATTGGTACTGACATATTTTCTAGCTTCAAAGGACTATTTTAATTTAAACTGTGTCTTTGGTGCATGCGTGCATGCTGTCACTTCAGTCATGTCCAAATCTTTGTGACCCCAAGGGCTGTAGCCCACCAGACTCCTCTATCCATGTGATTCTCCAGGCAAAAGTACCAGAGTGGGCTACCATTCCCTTCTCCAGGCTATCTTCCCTACCCAGGGATCGAACTGGTAACGCTTATGTCTCTTGCATTGGCAGGCCAAGTCTTTAGCACTAGCACCACCTCGGGAGCCCCATCTTTCACAGAATTTGCCAAAATGCTTTTTCAATAGCATCATGCAAAAAAAATGTTTTGCATCCTGACCAATAACAAATTATTATGATTTGCTTTGTAAAATGATTGTTTTAAATGCAAAATGTTTTTATTAGTGTGAGGCAAAGTTTCAATAAATTGCTCATTCTATTTCATCAGATATATATTCACAGAATATATAGCAATATTTTCTACTTTCATCAATATTAACATGTTATGTCCATTTATGATTTTAATTGCATATATTTTGGACTCTCAAATTTCATATTTTATGTATTTATCAATCTGTGATTTCCCCAGGCTTAGGATTCAGTTTTCATTTAGGTTTATTGTACACTTAAAATTAGGACTTCTTGGTAAAGAATCTGCTTGCAATGGTAAAGATCCATTGGTAAAAATGGCAAAAAACATGCCTGCAATGCAGGAGACTCATGTTTGATCCCTGGAGTGGGAAGATTCCCTGGAGAAAGGAATGGCTGCCCACTCCAATATTCTTGCCTGGAGAATTCCATGGAGAGAGGAGCCTGATGGGCTAGAGTCCATGAGGTCATGGAGCCGGACATGACTGTTCAACTAACATCTTAAAATTATATTCTTACTGCCATATATACTTCCTGAGAATCCATTTAGGAATTTGCCTAGAAATAAATATTTCCAGGGTAATTAGAGAAAATGTTCGGTTCAGTTCAGTTCAGTTGCTCAGTCGTGTCTGACTCTTTGCCACCCCATGAGTCACAGCACGTAGGCCTCCCTGTCCATCACCAACACCTGGAGTTTACTCAGACTCACATCCATCAAGTCGGTGATGCCATCCAGCCATCTCATCCTCTGTCGTCCCCTTCTCCTCCTGCCCCCAATCCATCCCAGCATCAGGGTCTTTTCCGAAGAGTCAACTCTTCGCATGAGGTGGCCAAAGTATTGGAGTTTCAGCTTCAGCACCTGTCCTTCCAATGAACACCCAGGACTGATCTCATTTAAGATGAACTGGTTGGATCTCCTTGCAGTCCAAGGAGGGACTCTCGAGAGTCTTCTCCAACACCACAGTTCAAAAGCATCAATTTTTCGGTGCTCAGCTTTCTCCACAGCCCAACTCTCACATTCATACATGACCAATGGAAAAACCATAGCCTTGACTAGATGGACCTTTGTTGGCAAAGTAATGTCTCTGCTTTTTAATATGCTATCTAGGTTGGTCATAACTTTCCTTTCAAGGAGCAAGCATCTTTTAATTTCTTGGCTGCAATCACCATCTGCAGTGATTTTGGAGTCCAGAAAAATAAAGTCTGACACTGTTTCCACAGTTTCCCCATCTATTTCCCATGAAGTGATGGGACCAGATGCCATGATCTTAGTCTTCTGAATGTTGAGCTTTAAGTCAACTTTTTCACTCTCCTCTTTCACTTTCATCAAGAGGCTTTTTAGTTCCTCTTCACTTTCTGCCATAAGGGTGATGTCACCTGCATATCTGAGGTTATTGATATTTCACCCAGCAATCTTGATTTCAGCTTGTGCTTCTTTCAGCCCAGCATTTCTCATGATGTACTCTGCATATAAGTTAAATAAGCAGGCAGACAACATACAACCTTGACATACACCTTTTCCTACTTGGAACCAGTCTGTTGTTCCATGTCCAGTTCTAACTGTTGCTTCCTGACCTAGAGAAAATGTTAGATCTATACATTTGAAATCTTTTCATCTGATAATGCAACCTTACTTTTATATCTTAAAATTAGTCTCTATTTATTTTGTGCCTGTGTTTGTGCTCTGTCACTCAGCTTTGTCCTACTCTTTGTGACCCCATGGACTGTAGCCTGCCAGACTCTTCTGTTCATGGAATTTTCCAGACAAGAATACTGGAGTGGGCTGCCATTTTCTACTTCAGGGGATCTTCCCAACCCAGGGATCGAATCCACCTCTCTTGCATCTCCTGCAGTGACAGGTGGATTCTTTACCAGTGTTCCACCTGGGAAGCCGCCAGTGTAGTTTAGCGGTTTTATTTTGAGTATAGGTTTACTATTATTCTTTCTGAGCTTTATTCACATTTGTTTGTATTTTTGAACATTACAGATATTATATTTTGGTTTACATATGTTCATGTATTAATCATGCATTTAGTAGTGCAATAGAGAAGAAAGTTTAAGTATTTATGTTTATAATAACCATCTTATTAAAATGCACATGTCAGTTATATTATTTTTCAATTTATATATATTTTCAAAATATATATATATTTCAATTTATAATGATAGATCTTCTAGGAAGATAAACATGGTAAACTAAATGCAAATGAAATATTTTTCTTATTTCTTAATATTTATGCTTGTCTTCTTTTTAATAAACTCCTTTTATTTTTAGAACAACAACATAAATATTAATATCAGGTGACCTCACGTGTCTTTTAATTGGAAGAACTTTAATACTTTGGTGTCTATGTGACATTAATTGTTATTTGGGATACTTATACCAAGCGATTTTAAGGGCCAGATCTTATTATTGTCTATAATTTCATTAATGAAAATTTTACTTTAAAAAATCATATTTGGTATAACATTTTATTAAATTTTCTCAAAATGTATAAAATTGTGCTTTCTTATTTTTTCTATTATATGGTACTTTAAATAAATATCATGACTATAATCATTATTATATGTGCAGAATATAACCAACTCATTCTTTTTTAATTATTCATTTAATATTTTGCTGCATTCTATAGTCTATTTTTTATCTGTTTGGTCTAGATGGACAAATGGTTTTGTTTTTTTGTTGTTTTCCTTTTTTTTTTTACATGGACTAATGGTTTTGAAAATCATTTTCCTAACATTTTCCATGATGATATGAAGCTTTTCTTATAAATTGAGAGGCTTTCTATAATATATCTGTTATGTTTCTACAAACATGAGAAGTATAAATATTTGAGCATGAGAAATGATAGAAAAATTATATATATATATATATATATAAAATCACATATATTCAATTTAAAAGTTATATTTTACTGAGATTCTAATATTTAAAAGAAAGTAGTTTTACATTACTTCCAATCCTATGACTAATAAAATAATTGATTTTGTGTTGTTATATCTACTTTTGTACTGTTATTATCCTCCTAGTTTCTAATATTTAGGTGTTAACATTATTATTAATTTTGTCTTAGGTTTTCTCAGTGACATTCTTCTGTTTTTGTTTCTCTTTTCAATCAAATATGTGCATAGGATTAAGCTCTACTTGTTTTCCCTCTTGTTTTCTTATTCATTAATTTGAACTTGGCTTGTTGTTTGTTCAGTTCCTGTCTCACTCATTGAGACCCCATGGACTCACACACCAGGCTTCTCTGTCCTTCATTGGCTCCTGGAGTTTGCTCAAATTCATGTCCATTGAGTCAACGATACCATCCAAACATCTCATCCTCAGTCATCCCCTTTTCCTACTGCCCTCAATCTTTCCTAGAAACAGTCTTTTCTAATGAGTCAGCTTTTTGCATCAGGTGGCCAAAGTATTGGAGTTTCAGCTTCAGCATTAGTCCTTCCAATGAATATTCAAGATTGATTTCCTTTTAGATTGACTGGTCTGATCTCTTTGCTGTCCAAGGGACTCTCAAGAGTCTTCTCGAGCACCACGATTTTTTCTCTATGGTCTCAGCTTTCTTTATGTTCCAACTTTCACATCCGTACATGACTGCTGGGAAAATCATAACTTTGACTCTACAGACCTCTGTCAGCAAAATAATGACTCTGCTTTGATAAGCTATGTTTGTCATAACTTTTCTTACAAGAAGCAAGCATCTTTTAATTTCATGGCTGCGGCCACTATCCACAGTAATTTTCTTGGAGCCCAAGAAAATAAAATATGTCACTATTTCCACTTTTCCCCCAACTATTTGTCATAAAGTACAGGGACTAGATGCCATAATCTTAGTTTTTTGAATATTGAATTTTAATCCAGCTCTTAAATTCTCCTCTAACACACTCTTCAAGAGGCTCTTTAGTTCCTTTTTGCTTTCTGCCATTAGAATGGTATCATCTGCATAACTGAGGCTATTGACGTTTATCCCAGCAATCTTGATTCCTGGTTGTGATTCATCCAGCCCAGCATTTCACAGGATATACTCTGCATAGAAGGTAAATAAGCAGGGTGACAATATACAGCTCTTATGCACTCCTGTCTCAATTTCCAACCAATCTGCTGTTCCCTGTCCAGTTCTAACTGTTGCTTCTTGTCCTGCATACAAGTTTCTCAGGAAGAAGGTAAGTTGTCCTGGTATTCCCATCTCTTTAAGAATTTTCCAGTTTGTTCTGATCCACACAAAGAATTTAGTGTAGTCAATGAAGCAGAAGAATATTTTTTTTTCTGTAATTTCCTTGCTTTTTCTATGATCCAATGGATGTTGACAATTTGATTTCCGGTTCTTCTGCCTTTTTGAAATCCACCTTGTACATCTGGCAGCTCTAGGTACCCACACTGCTGAAACCTAGCTTACAGGATTCTGAGCATGAACTTGCTAGCACGTGCTTAGTTTTATTTATTTTGTCTTGAAATTCAGAATTTCACAAAGTAGTATTAATAATTGTCTTATAGTTGGTTTTGCCTTAGCATAACAAAATTGTCATTTTAATAGTGTCCACTTCTTGCTTATTACAGGATTCTGAGCATGAACTTGCTAGCACGTGCTTAGTTTTATTTATTTTGTCTTGAAATTCAGAATTTCACAAAGTAGTATTAATAATTGTCTTATAGTTGGTTTTGCCTTAGCATAACAAAATTGTCATTTTAATAGTGTCCACTTCTTGCTTATTAAGAACAGTGCTGCTGTGAGCATCTTCAAATATATATGTCCTTTGTGAGCATGCATACACAATTTAGCTGGGTTTGGACATGGAACAGCAATTGCTAGGTTATTCAGTACACTTGTGTTTAACCTTAATAAATTTTGAAAGTGCTTTTCCTAATTTATGTATGTATTAACAGTGTGTAAGTATTCTAGATATTCCATATCCTAATGATTTGGTAATGCTAGTTTTTATCTTTTATGGTTTATTCTATTCTACTGGATAATATTCAATTACTGACTAAGATTGGACATTTTTTTATATACTTGTCTGTTTATTTTTTCTGACTAAATTATATGCTTAAGTATTCTTCCTGTTTCCATGGGAGGAGTTTATTTTTTCTTTCATTTTGCTTTGTAGAGTTCTTCATATGTTCTAGAAATTATTTCTAGGTAAATGCATCTTACTTTATTATTAGTAGTATACTACTACTACTGCTATTTTTTTTTTTCCAGGAGGGATATGTTGATTATATAATTTATTAGACCTTATATATAAGTGAAACTTTCCTGTCTTCACTCATTTGTTGTAAATTGATTTGACTAGCTTAAAGTCAAAGCCATGTATCATTAAAGTTAAACAGTGATTACTAATCTGCTAACTTTTTTTTTATTAGCTAGATGTGTGATAAGTCCAGAAGTTTTTCACCTTTAATATGTTTTTAAATTTCAGACCTGCATTCTTAAAGAGATTTTTTCTATCAGTTAAGTTACAGTTAAGCAACAGAAATCACAGCAGTCATTTATCAGTTATTCTACATAAAGATAATCTAATATAAATAATTGTTAAGTAGATATAAAAATTAACTAAAGAACACTATGGGCTTCCCTGGTGGCTCAGAGGGTAAAGTGTCTGCCTGTAATGTGGCAGACCTGGGTTTGATCCCTGGGTCAGGAAGATATCCTGGAGAAGGAAATGGCAACCCACTCTGGTACTCTTGCCTGGAAAATCCCACAGACGGAGAAGCCTGGTAGGCTACAGTCCATGGGGTCACAGAGTCGAACACTACTGAGAAACTTCACTTTCTTTCAAAGAACACTATACAGGAAGTGTATCAACTAAAGGAAACAGCTATTGTCCCCGGTGTTGGAAAATTGAGAGGGGATTTTAATTATTAAGATTTAGAAAATCAGAGGAGAGGCCTTGTGCAGCTGAAATCCAGACATTTGTGGTTAGATCTCTGCTCAGCTAGAGCTGGCATCTCTGATGTGAAAGGGGTTCCTTGGCCTGTGATCCGGAGCTCTGAGGAGGTGGTGGTGCCAGTCTGCTGCTGCTGATAGTTCTGAGTCTCAGTAAGGCTGATATTAAGGTTTTAAAAATGGCAACTGAATGCAACTGGATGCAAAAAGAAAAGATGGGGTGACACTCAAAGGAACAGGAAACAAGCAAAAAGGAGCAAGACACTTCCTCCTCTAGCACCTTTCAATCTCCCTCTAACACCTCTTCATTATCACATCTAAAAGAGGGAAGGAACCAAGTGGCAAGACAGAAAAGTGGTTCGCTGACTTTCAGTCCCCACATCAAAAAGCAGAGTACAGAACAGAGAATGTGGGGCTGAGAGATAGTAGCTTACCTACTGTCATATTCTACTCCAATTTTAAAATGCTTTCCAGGGTATAACCTGACAGCTGCTTTTCATTCTTTCAGCTTAGTATTTGGAAATTCATTTGAACAATCTCAGTCATGTCTTTATTTAACTGAGAAAGGTTTTATCTATTGAGGATTATTTTTTGTTTGCTTGATTCTTTTTCTATTATTCCACTTCTTTGGTTTTGGGATATATATTTCAGTATGTATTTATGCTAATAGCTATGTGTAGTTTTGAGCACGGATTTCTTTTTCATAAGCACCTTTCCTCCCCAGTGATTTTATTTCTTTTCCACTTAACTTGGGAAATTGATTCTATATTTCATATTTAATTTTTGCCATTTTGTTTGTGAATTTTACTGTTTTCAATGCAGACACATTTTTTAAAAATTTTGATTTTCCTTATGTGATACCTTTTGATACCTCTCTTTCTGGACTCATATTCATCTTACTTCAATTGGGAATGCTTTCTTATTATTTTTCTTAAAAATATTTTGTATTTCCAAATCTATATATTATAAACTGTTTTTGAGAGTGCATTTAGTGACTTTCTTACTACTTACATTGATGATAATAGATCCATTTCTTGTATCCTTCAGAAAATAGGTATCTCACAGCAACATTGCTTGAGATGAGAAATATCTGCACTTCACTATATTATTCATTTGTTACTTTTTTCTTTGAGCAGAAGACACACATGTGCACACACAAAACACACAGATGTCATTTTAAAGTTTAATACATTATTTATGTTGTTCTAATAGTTAGGATTTAGTGTTAGTCACTCAGTGTGTCTGACTCTTTGCAACCCCAAAGACTGTAGGCACCTCTGTCCAGGGGATTCTCCAAGCAAGAAAACTGAAGTGGGCTTTAAACTTCAAAATGACATTTGTGTGCTCTGTGTGTGTGTGTGTGTGTGTGTGTCTTCTCATCTATCTATCATCTATCTATCTCTACCTATCTCTGTGTGTGTGTGTGTCTTATTATATCTCCAAACTTAATCAGGAATAAACAGGATACAAATTTTAATAATAAAATACATAACAAATAATCTTTTCATACATTTTTACATTTTATTATGATAATTGTTTATCCAGTCTCCTCCCTTTTAAATTGACTACACGGGAAATTCATTATTTGTGTTTTTGTGTGGCCTTGAGATCTTGGAAGGAGAACAGTGAATTCTCCTGAAGAGAGATCTTATTTCCCTGCCCAGAGATTGGACCTAGGTAGCCTGGATGAAAACTGGGAATACTAACCACTAGACCAGCAGGGGCTAGAGGCTAGAAGCAAAGTGTCCCTGGATCGTTCCCTGGTTTGAAAGCAAGAATGTTTCAAAGAGGCAAAAACAGTAAAAAAAAAAAAAAAAAAAAAGTACAAAGTTTATTATTAGAGACACAGCACAGTGTATGGGAGAGCATACAGCAAAGCAATTTGTTTAAGTCAGAAGCCAGGCAGAAATGCACAGAGAGAAAGGGTATGAGTGTCCTCTCTAATGAAGAGGAGCACAGTGAGTCAGGAACTAGGCAGAGACACAAGCCGGGAGAGGAGTGCTGGCATCCTGAGCGAGGAGGAGTGCAGCAAAGAGGTGATGAACATTTAAAGGTGAATCACTTTTATGGGACAGTCCTTCCGGGTCTTGATTTATCTTTGGTTGATTATTTTGTTTCTCTCTTCACATATGACCGGTTTGTGGATCTTCTTCAAGATGCATGTGTAACTTTTTTCTAAGATGGATTCCACCACAGAGACCCATGGGTGCATGTCCACATTTATTATTGGGTGGGGCCCCACTTCTTTTTTTGAGCCCAAAGAAGACTTCCTATGCCATGTGCAGACAGGGAATTTTTCCTTGACCTCAGGAGTGAACATCTTATCTCTACTTTAGCAGAGCTCAGCTTTTGCCACTAGCTTTCTCCTTGGAGTATCTGGGTGAGAACAAAGCTTGAATTTTATTCCACTTAAAAAACACCAGATGTCCAGCCCAGGGGTCCATCTATCCCCTATCTCACTTGTTTGTTTGTTTTCTTTTTTATCAGCTATGATGTATAACATCCAATAGTTCCTATTTTACTCTAGTAATATTATTCATATTAAATATCAGAGTATGAGAGTATTTGAAGTTTCTATTCTCAAAATTGTTTATCTTTTGAGTTTATTTTCCCAAATTTTAACCCCATTTTAAGAAAATATTTGAAATGAGTTTGATTTTACTTCAAATAATCTTTCTCCCTTAACTCAGAATAACATATATCTCAATTGGGTTATTTTGTTTAATTCTCCTGAATATGATTTAGTTGTCTCAAAATTCTGCTATTTAATGACTATCTCTTAATGTCTGGTTGCTTTTCCTGTTTTACTCAGAGAAAAAAATGATCACTGTAAAGTGACCTTTACCTTTACTTTACTGTAAAGTGACCCATATCAGAAAATTGTTTCAATATCACCCTCTGACTGTAGTCTATTTTTCTCTCACTCCTAATGACATAGCTTTTTTTCTCCCTCTTGTTTTAGTCTCACATCTCACTAATGTGCCATTCTAACCTAGCTGTTGCTTCTTTGAACATTATTTTTAATAATTTTCCCAATTAAGGGTAATAAAAGCCAGTGAGTAGTCCTCTTGAGTTTAGATTCTTCATAATACCCTTTGTTGTGGAAAAACACATTGGTTCACTGCTTAAAATTAATTAGTATATTCTGATGAACTCAAGAGCAAAATTACATCAATTTTATAAAACAGTTTGGTCAGTCTTCCAATGAGACAGATTGAGCTAAATGGTAGATATAAATCTCAGACCAGGACCATCCCGGACTTACTTGATGTATAAAGGAAATACAACAAAACAGTGAATAGACACTCTGGTGTGGGGGCTGACCACATTAAACCTCAAACTCTCCAAATAATATCTACACTTCTAATTCTTTTTGTTTTTCATTTACTCTTTGCCTTAATTTTGTTCTTTCAAGTTTTGTAAATGAAAGGACTTTCTGGTTTGTTTCTCATACAACAGATACTCATACTGCCTAATTGCATCCATAAATAGGCTTAAATTTTAATGAATATATGCTACAGCCCCTAAAGAATTTGCAACACAGACAAAAACACCTGTTTTTGTTTTTTTGTCTTTCTTTTCATGATTAACCATAGCAAAGCTGATTCACTCAGTCACTCAAAACCTCATGTTAATAAGGAAGAAGCTCCTGTTTCTGTACAATCTTAAGTTTTTGGACCTTGAAATAGCATGAAAACAGGAATCATGTCTGTTGTTTTTTCCAGTACAGTCCAATATCCATCACCTTATCTTACACTTGTCACTTACCTGGTGCTAAGACAATTTCTGTTTTTGTATCCAAAATTTGATATTCTTTTTCTTAAAAATTAAACCACAAATTGTAAATGATTTTGTATTATATACATGTTACAAAGCACAAGTTCATGTGCTCAAGGCACAAAGAAGCCAAATCAAAATGTTGGAGTTTGGAGCAGAGAAAGGTTTAATGCAGGGCTGTGCAATGAGATGGGTGACTCATTCCTAGCCCAAAACCTTGAATTCCCTGATGGATTTCAGCAAGATATTTTTAAAGGCAAAGTTAAGGAGGGGTATGGTTGGTTGTTTCAAAATTCTTAGTGTTGACATGCTTTTTTCCTGCAGCTGTCCATGGATGTCAAACTATGATGCTCCTATAAACTTCCAAAAAGTCAAATGTTATTATCTGTTCTGCAACTTTTTATCTCTACATGAATGGAAATGTCAAGTCAGTTTATTTATCTTTCTCTATTCTTGCCTCATCACAACAAAGATTTGGAACAAAGGACTAAAGTTTAAAGCAAGAGACAAGTTATAGCTCAGTTACAGCTCAGATAGACAGATCTTCCAAGACATGGGAGTGGGGCAACCCTGAATGAGTCCTGATAACTGCTTGGCTTTCCTTTTTATACTTCCTGTCTCCTCCTCTTGGTTGTGCTCTATTCAAAATAGGGCTTTTACTCACCACCAGTCAGGAAATGAAATGAAAATTGGCATATACTTAAGGCTGATTGACAGTTGCAAATTACATAGCAGCAGGCTCTGTCGCACATATCTTCCATGATTCAGTCTGTTATAATCAGATGTATGTTCAGTTCAGTTCAGTCACTCAGTCGTGTCTCACTCTTCATGACCCAATGGACCACAGCTCTCCAGGCCTTCCTGTCTATCACCAACTCCTGGAGTTTACTCAAACTCATCTCCATTGAGTCGCTGATGCCCTCCAACCATCTTATCCTCTGTTGTCCCCTTCTCCTACTGCCTTCAATCATTCCCAGCATCAGAGTCTTTTCAAATGAGTCAGTTTTTCACATGGGGTGGCCAAAGTATTGGAGTTTCAATGTCAGCATCAGTCCTTCAAATGAACACTGAGGATGGATCTCTTTTAGGATGGACTGGTTAGATCTCCTGGCAGTCCAAGGGACTCTCAAGTGTCTTCTCCAACACCACAGTTCAAAACCAACAATTCTTCAGTGCTCAGCTTTCTTTATAGTCCAACTCTGAAATCCATACATGACTACTGGAAAATCAATGGCCTTGACGAGACGGACGTTTGTTGGCCAAGTAATGTCTCTGCTTTTTAATATGCTGTCTAGGTTGGTCATAACTTTCCTTCCAAAGAGTAAGCATCTTTTAATTTCATGGCTGTAGTCACCAACTGTAATGAGTTTGGAGTCCCAAAAGATAAAGTCAGCCACTATTCCCACTGTTTCCCCATCTATTTGCCATGAAGTGATGGGACCAGATACCATGATCTTAGTTTTCTGAATGTTGAGCTTTAAGCCACCTTTTTCACTCTCCTCTTTCACTTTCATCAAGAGGCTCTTTAGTTCTTCTTCACTTTCTGCCATAACGGTGGTGTCATCTTCATATCTGAGGTTATTGATATTTCCCCTGGCAATCTTGATTCCAGCTTGTGCTTCCTCCAACCCAGTGTTTCTCATGATTTACTCTGCATATAAGTTAAATAAACAGAGTGACAATATATACCCTTGATGTACTCCTTTTCCTATTTGGAAACAGTCTGTTGTTCCATGTCCAGTTCTAACTGATGCTTCTGACCTGCATACAGATTTCTCAAGAGGCAGGTCAGGTGGTCTGGTATTCCCATCTCTTAAAGAATTTTCCACAGTTTATTGTGATTCACACAGTCAAAGTCTTTGGCATAGTCAATAAAGCAGAAATAGATGTTTTTCCTAAACTGTCTTGCTTTTTCAGTGTTCCAGCGGGTGTTGGCAATTTGATCTCTGGTTCCTCTGCCTTTTCTAAAGCCAGCTTGAACATCTGGAAGTTCACGGTTCATGTGCTGTTGAGACCTGGCTTGAAGAATTTTGAACATTACTTGGCTAGCGTGTGAGATGCATGCAATTGTGTGGTAGTTTGAGCATTCTTTGGCATTGCCTTTCTTTGGGACTGGAATGAAAACTGACCTTTTCCAGTCCCGTGGCCACTGCTGAGTTTTCCATGTTTGCTGTCATATTGAGTGCAACACTTTCACAGCATCATCTTTCAGGATTTGAAACAGCTCACCTGGAATCCCATCACCTCCACTAGCTTTGTTCATAGTGATGCTTCCTAAGGCCCACTTGACTTCACACTCCAAGAGATCTGGCTCATGACCCATCATGATTATCTGGGTCATTAAGATCTTTTTTGTACAGTTCTTCTGTATTCTTACCACCTCTTCTTAGTATCTTCTGCTTCTGTTAGATCCATACCATTTCTGTACTATATTAAGTCCATCTTTGCATGAAATGTTCCCTTGATATCCCTAATGTTCTTGAAGAGATCTCTAGTCTTTCCCATTCTTTTGATTTCCTTTATTTCTTTGCACTGATCACTGAGGAAGGCTTTCTTATCTCTCCTTTCTATTCTTTGGAACTCTGCATTCAAATGGGTATATCTTTTCTTTTCTCCTTGCCTTTCACTTCTCTTCTTTCACAGCTATTTGTAAGACCTCCTCAGGCAACCATTTTGTTTTTTTTTTCATTTCTTTTTCTTGGGGATGGTCTTGATCCCTGTCTCCTGTACAATGTCATGAACCTCCGTCCATAGTTCATCAGGCACTTTGTTTATCAGATCTAGTCCCTTAAATCAATTTCTCATTTCCACTGTATAGCCATAAGGGATTTGCTTTAGGTCATACCTGAATGGTCTAATGGTTTTCCCTACTTTCTTCAATTTTAGGTGAATTTGGCAATAAGGAGTTCATGATCTGAGCCACAGTCAGCTCCTGGTCTTGTTTTTGCTGACTGTATAGAGCTTCTCCATCTTTGGCTGCAAAGAATATAGTCAATCTGATTTTGGTGTTGGCCATCTGATGAAGCCCATTTGTAGAGATGTCTGTATGTGTAGAATATTTGTGAATCCTTAACCGAATCCCAGTTGCCTATGGTTACTTGAGGGAGCCCCCTGTGAATAGTTTGTATTCACTGTGTGCCTAGGGCACATGTGCAGTAGCTAGAAAAGTCTCTGTTATTTTTGTAGCATATCTGTGAGCTCTCCTGGACATGTCTGGGATGGGATTTCGATATCAGCTTTCATCGTTTTCAGATAGGCCACCCCCCTTTGTTCATGTTTAACTTCCTATCTAACAGGAAAGTGTTATACCCTTAAAGGTCAGAGCCTTGAGAGGAGTTATCCTGTATATTTCAGGCTCTGGATAATACTCTGAACTCAAAGCAAAAGTCATAGCATGCAAAGGTTAAAGAAAAATAAACATTTAATATGGAGTCAGATTCGTTTTTCCCTATTAGAAACAGTTTGTGTTAAAATTATATTATCTTAGATTCACACATTAAAAAAAATAGCTTGTTTTCTAGGTCTTACTGAGGGCTGTTAATAGGTTTAGGAGGTTTGTGAATTGCCTCTGGAAGAAATAATTTCTAAACTGGGATGTGATTGACTTATCAGATTGGCAGAAAGTGAGGAAGTATTGCAATGAGAAGGAACAAGTTGTGTCCAGTTCCTGAGTGTGAAATGCAGACAAAAGGAGGAAAATTTAGGTTTAACTGGAATATAATGAGAAAGAGAGGTCTCCCAAAACTGGAGAAGATGTCAGCCTCCATGTCATGCAGCCACTTGGCCATGGTAAAAATATTACAAAATGTTTAAAAAGGGCAGTAATGTGATTGTATTTAAATTTTATAAAAATCACTCTGGCTGAAGTATCATTTATAAAATTATTAGAATCTCATAACAGAAGTAGACTGACTAAGATGTATTCCAGTGGCTCAAAGTGATTACTTGATAAACCATGCCTCAGAATTAAGATGTATAGCAATAGAATGCTACCAATCATGGTGCTTGGCCTCATAATCAATAGAAATTGATAAGAGGTCAGGCAAGAAATTCAGGCAAGGCTTTACTGGGGCTCCTGGGGCAGAAATAGGGATCAAAAACTAGATATTCCCTTGCTTGCTCCCTGAGTTGGGGCAAGATGTTTCCTACTATGGGATAGAGATGGGTCCAGGGATTGGGTTGGAGAGATAGGTGGTCTGCCCACTCTTGGTGGTGCTGTAGCAGAGTGCATGTGCAGTACCTTGCTTTTGCTCCCAACATCTTGTTTTTTTAGGGTTTGGTCTTTTTGTATCTCCTTGTTAATAGTTTGCCCCCAATGGGCATGCTATTTTTAGTCCCTTAGAGTTTCTTTGTATTTTATTGCTGGAGGAGATGTTCATCCAGGAGCAAGCACAGCAGTAAAGAAAGGATCCCAGGTCCCAGCCTGCTTTACAAGCACTGTAGCAAGCAAGGCTCTCAAGTCCCAGCCTGTCTCAACACAGTTCATCTTGGTTCCCTATTTGAGCATCATTTCAGTTCAGTTCAGTCACTCAGTCGTGTCCGATTCTTTGCGACCCCGTGAGTCCCAGCCAGGCCTCCCTGTCCATCACCAACTCCCAGAGTTTACTCAGACTCATGTCCATAGCTGCTGCCAAGCTCCTCAATCTGGGATACAGTGGTTTCATAAAATAGACCTCTCCTTCCTTCTTCAGCCTTCGCTCTTAAACATCTGCCTTAGAAACACCCTATATCACAGGCATAATGAGCTGCTTGATTGTTCACACTCTTTTGCCTTTCAAATACTCATTTCTCTACCTCAACTTTCCTTCCATATTTTCCTTAATAATTTGTGACTGTCTACTGTCCACTTAGTTTCTTTCCTCAGAGTTTCATCTGGTCATTGGATACATTTGGAAATTCTCTAGATTGATAGCCTGTCACAACTTTAGATCTCTCTATGCATTAAGTTCCATGTGCCAAGACTGGTACTAACAGGATTCAGTTTATTGTACTTGAAAACAATAATGTAAGAAATCATTAAAAATATGTTAAAATGTACTCTTACCTAAATAAAACCTAAATGAGATCATTTATAATAGCTCCATCATCCAAAAGAGAATTTAATCTACACCTTTTCCATGAACCCTTTTAAAATCCACTTATTTAAAATTAACCTTTCCATCTTTTGTGTTCCTAAGACACATAATTGATACTTTTCTCTGCAATTTGTCAATATCTTATTTCAGTGGAACTTAAACATGTGTCTTTTCTTTGACAAGCTCCATTTGTAAATCATTCTTTCTCAAGAATTAGAAATGAGTGCTTTGCTTTATTCATTAAAAATTACAAATACATACTTGCTATGATGACATATCAAAGAAAATAAATCAAACCCACCCTCAGAGGACTTACATTTATTAATATGGGGAATAAGAAATAGAAGTAGAAAGAAATTTAGAATTGTGATAGTCATAGAGTGAGATTTGGCAAGAAAACGTTGAGGGATTAAAATTGAAGTGACTGTTTCTATCAGCTTTTGGGTTAGTAAACTCTATCAGGCTGTGGGATGTAGCTCACAAACCTAAAGTAATGTCTGTGTTTATAATCTTCAGAGATTTTTTTTTAAGAAAGTATAGGCACTTTCTAATAAAATAAAGTAAGTGTTCTGCCTTACCTTAGTCATCTGCTATAATAACAATGTTTGTTATGTTTGGGGCAATGGATTATGCTCAGGAACTGAGACTGTCTTTGCCATTATTTTAAACACAAGATCCCTGTAGGAAGTTCACAAATGGATAGCATACAGGGTGATATATCTTAATAAGCTAATACATAAATAACAAATCCAGTTAGATTAAATATACCATTGTTTCAGGCAAGGGGAGAAGATAAAAATGCAATTCAAATTTAGTTGAAATATATTCTTTCTGAGTTTTGGTTTCTGGAAGACGTAGTTTTGCCAACCAAGAGCTAATGCCCAGTGGGGCAGTTTTGCCAACCAAGAGTTAATGCCCAGTGGCCAGTGAAAAACTGAAAGTTCCTCAGTTGCTAGAGCACGTTGCAGGGAACCCTGATGGTGTTTGTGCTGAAGGGCGGGCTGATATTCCTGGGGTTCTTGCCTGACTTTTCACTGCTGCTGATAAAATAGTCACCTTTATTGTGACAGAAATTAATGTTCAAGGTCTTTGGAGAGCTAGATTGGCTTGGTTCAGGAGGAAACTCTGGGGTGACTCTCACAGACTCTGTATTTATAGTCTAAATGTTCCCTCTGCTGTAGTTGCTTGCCCACCAGTTTTTATTGAAAAACCCCCAGCTAGAGCTTCTCAGCTGCTGAGCTACTGTTTACAATCAGAGCAGATGAGATGATGACATCCAGACACAACTTACTTCATCCATATATCAAAATAACTTTTCTTCTAAAAGCAACTTTCCTTTTTGGTGATGAACAAATGGATTTGAAATTATAGCAAACCAAATCACAACAAAGTCTGAGACTGAGTTTGCCACACATACCAACATTTGGCAACATTACCAACCAGGGTTCTTGACCTTCCACAATTAATAGAAATTGATTAGCAGCCAGACCCAAAATTCAGTCAAGGCTTTATTGAGTGCTGCAGCAGTGGGGAACAAGAATAAACAATAAATTCCCTTGCTGGCTTGGTCCCAGTGGGGGGCAAGCTCTCTCCTTATACAGAGTCAAGGTAGGGCTAAGTCCAGGGGATGGGCCAGAGGGGCAACTTGGGTGTTTTGCCCAACCCTGAGGCAAAGTTTTGGGCAGGGGGCATGCACAGTATCCTGCTTTTCTCCAGGCTCTTCAAAAGTGGCAGTTAGAAAAAAAAAAAAAACAAAAAAAAAAGTGGCAGTTAGGTTGTTTTGTATCTTCTGTCCAGAATTTGCCCTACTTGTGCGTGTGTGCAGTTGTATTTAGTCCCACATATTTCTCTGCACTTTGTTACTCAAGCTATATCCAGGTGCAGGCACTGCCACACTGCAGCAAAGCGTCCCAGATTCTAGGCCTGTCTCAAGTGGGAATTAAAGCAGTCATGCAGCCTATTGTGTAAGCTTTCTGAAATCCCTCTCACTGTGTTGTCAGACACTCCTCAGGAACCTCTCATGGAAATTACTCACTGAATGGCACATGCAGGAGTATTCTGGTAGCAGGTATGACAAACCTGGGGTCAGGTGAAAGAGTTCTCCATCAACTGAAAAACAAAAGACCAAACAAAGTTCTGGATCTCGAGTTATTTCTAAGGTGTTATATATACCACAGTTTCTATAACCATCCCTCAAGTTATGTATGTACCATTGAGTTATGATAAAGTATGTGTGTGTGCATTCGTCTCTCAGTCATGTCTGACTTTGCCACCCCATGAACTGTAGCTTGCTCTCCACTGCCCATGAAATTCTCCATATAAGAATACTAGACTGGGTTGCCACTCCCTTCTCCAGGGTACCTTCCTAACCCAGGGATCGAACCTGGGTCTCTCATAATGCAGGCGGATTGTTTATCATCTGAGCCACCAGGGAAGCCAGTGATAAAATATGCCACATATTAAATAACTTTCCCTAGGATATAGATTATAAATAACAGATTTCTGGGGAAAAGACAAAATGGGATCAAAAAAGACTTGCTAGTGGAGATGTACCTGCACTGATTAATAAGAGAAAAATGAACAGTAACCCACCTTATATAATAACAAGGGTACCTAAGGCAGAATCCACAATGTCACACAGGGCTGGAAAGGATCTAGTGCTATGACAGAAGCTTCTAATTGCCTCTTAATACTCATTCACTCCTTTTAATATGATAGTACGCACAGCACTGTTAGCTAGGTAGGAGACTACCTAAAATAAAGACAAATTTTCCCAGCACCTGATCAATCAGGTATTGTCATGTAGCTAATTTCTGGCCAACAGGAGATAAAAGGTAAGTTGTGCAACTTAAAAGATGAAAAGGGAAAGGATTATGCTCCTTCTTTCACTCCTCTATCTTTTTGTTTGAACTATTGTTGTGATAGTTAGAACTCCACCATCAGGACCAGAGGAATTGTAGAAATTTCTCCACGAATTTAATATTTTTATTGCTAATAAATATTGTTTACACATTTTCAATGTGTGTGTTACATATACTTTAATATTGTTACATATTTTCAAGGCAAAAAAATATATTGACAACTTTTTTTGCAACATCTTTTAAAGGTTATTTTTAAATGGAATAGCTTTGGAAGATAGCAATGTCTTTTTGAGGGACAGAGAGCAGATTTGTTCCTTGACTGAAATAATAAATGCAATATTGCCCTTCAGAGCAACCAGTTTGCCGGCAGTCCCTTTAAAGATGATAATTAAAAACTCCAGATGTGAAAAAAGCCCTCCAAGTAAACAGCATTCACCTGAATCTCTGCACCACCCAGGTGGGACTAGGCGGCACTGGGAGAATTCACATTAACAGGGAGCTCATCCTGCCTGTTTTGTGTGAGAAATTATGTCGTTTCTCGCTGGTCCCATAATCTTGTGCTTTTTACCAACATTCATGACACCGAAGTAGGCTAATCTGTTAACTTTCAGGTAGGGTAAAATTTCAGACTTTTCACAATTCTTGATAAAGGGTCTATCCTAGCTTCCCCAGTGGCTCAGTCAATAAAGAAACTGTCTGCAATGCAGGTGACCCGGGTTCGATCCCTGGGTCAGGAAGATCCCCTAGAGAAGGGGATGGCAACCCACTCCAGTACTCTTGCTTGGAGAATTCCATGGACAGAGGAGCCTGGTGGGCTACAGTCCTTGGGGTGGCAAGAGTCACACACAACTTAGCACATAAGTCATCTTACAGATGATAGATTGAAAGTGGGAAGTAGCCTGGATCTCAACATATCTGCAAACCCTCTTTACATTTGAGCCCATATCTTTAAATAATGCAGAATTTATTTCCTCCAACTGCCATACTGTATGGACAAGCATAACCCAAAGGCATTGCAGGTTTGATTCCAGACCACTGCAATAAAGTGTATATTGCTATAAATGGAGTCACACATTTTTTGTTGTTGCTGTTTCCCAGTGCATATGAGAGTTATATTTATGCTATTGTTGTTCAGTCGCTAAGTCGTGTCTGACTCTTTGCAATTCCATGAACTGTAGCACACCAGGTCTCCCTATCCCACACCATCTCCCAAGTTCGCCCAAGTTCATGATCATTGAGTCAGTGATGCTATCCAACCATCTCATCCTCTGCCGCCTTCTCTTTTTGCCTTCAATCTTTCCTATCATCAGGGTCTTTTCCAGTGAGTTGGTTCTTCGCATCAGATAGCCAAATTATTGGAGCTTCAGCTTCAGCATCAGTCTTTCCAATGAATATTCAGGGTTCATTTCCCTCATGATTAACTGGTTGGAGCTCCTTGCTGTCCAAAGGACTCTCAAATCTTCTTCAGAACTACGGTTCAAAAGCACCAATTCTTCGGCGGTCAGCCTTCTTTATGGTACAACTCTCACATCAGAACCCCACCACTGGAAAAACCATAACTTTGACTACATAGGCCTTTGTCAGCAACTTTACACTAAACCATAGTTTATTAAGTTTGAAATGGCATTATGTCTTTACAATCTACACACCTTAATTTAAAAAATATTTTATTATTTGACAATGCAGAATTGACATAGAACTTTGTTTTATTAAAAAAAAATGCAATATCTGCAAAATGCAATAAGGTGGAGGACAATCAAAAGCAATAAATGCATAAATCATACATAAAATGACATATGTGTGTACTAGAATTTAAAATATATGGCACTGAGATGGGCACCTGGCAACTAGATCTCAAAATAAGAAGACCTGTTTACTAAACTTTATGTAAAAGTTTTCTGTAAACTGAATAAACACATAATTTAGGGAAAATGGTATGAACGATTCATTCATTCTCAGCAAAATTCTAGAAGAGTTTACTTAAGGCTATTTTTGACCTCCTGCCAATTTTTGCATGCAAGGAGGGACATACTGATCAACATTCACAGCAAACTGATCTATGACACTAGCGTCTCCTGAGAATACGAATTTTTTGTCCTTATTATCTCTGAATGAAATTCCAACTTCATTGCACAGTATACAACGCTCTTCATTTTCAGTCAGTCCTTTTCATCCTACCAGCCATCTCTCCTTTCCCCTTGTTTACTAGCATCCGTTCCATCAATATGACATACTTGCCACTCTTTATTTATCATGTGCTATGACCTTTCATGTCCCTTGTCTTTACACATAATGCTTTCCCTGTATGTAACACTTTTCCCTATTTCTTATCTTACAAATTTCTACTCACTATCCAACTCTAAGTTAAAAATGTCATGTTTCCTTTCTTGCCATGAAACTGTCAGCTGTCACTTCGTATGTTGTCAGTGCCTTTACTTCTAGTATCAGATTCTTCTCTGCTCTTCATATCCTCAACATCTAAGTTGTCATAGTAGTGAAACAAAATAGGGAACCATTGTAAACTATGATTAAATAGATTGTCAGAGGAGATCCGAGAAGACAACCTTGGATAATTGTTCATGAATCTTTATGTGTGCATTACACTTTTTTTTCTAACTGCAAAATATTTTCAAGTATTGAAACACATCTGTTGATTTTAATAAAGATTCCAATAAAGCAGCCCAAAATGACACTATTATCTTTTCTATACAATTTTCTTATTTATTTTTCAAATATTTTTTAAGGAAAAAACGTAGTATATTTATTCTTTTCCAGCTGTTTTGCCCTAGTATTAATAATTTATATTGCATTTTCAAAACTAATTTTATTGTTAATCTGTGGACTACATAATACTATAAAGAACATTAAAATGGACATTTACAAAGTGAAGTAAAATACTGATGACTTAGGTTAGACTTTAGTAAATTATAAAATAACAACTGAAAGAAAGTGAAAGTGAAAGTGAAGCCACTAGGTCGTGTCCGACTCTTTGCGACACCGTGGACTGTAGCCCACCAGGCTCCACCGTCCATGGGATTCTCCAAGCAATAATGCTGCAGTGGGTTGCCATTTCCTTCTCCAGGGGATCTTCCCGGCCCAGGAATCAAACCGAGGTCTCCCACATTGCAGGCAGACGCTTTAACCTCTGAGCCACCAGGGAAGCCCAAAATAACAACTGCTGCTGCTGCTGCTGCTAAGTCGCTTCAGTCGTGTCCGACACTATGTGACCCCATAGACGGCAGCCCACCAGGCTCCCATCCCTGGGATTCTCCAGGCAAGAACACTGGAGTGGGTTGCCATTTCCTTCTCCAATGCATGAAAGTGAAAAGTGAAAGTGAAGTCGCTCAGTCGTGTCCGACTCTTCTCGACCCCATGAACTGCAGCCCACCAGGCTCCTCCGTCCATGGAATTTTCCAGTCAAGAGTACTAGAGTGGGGTGTCATTGCCTTCTCCGAAATAATAGCTACTATGTATCAAATATTTATTTCACAGAAGTTGTCAAGTATTATGTCATTTTTATTGAAGTGTTACATAAATGTATTGTGTACAGACCCTGTGTTACTGAGTTTTATTAGGAGAGGGTTCATACAAAAGACAGAGAGATTGAATGAATAGTGGTTTATAGCATACAGGATTATGCTAAAAAGTCAATGATGCTATAACTTGTGAACTTTAAGTTACATTTTATTTCCAAATACAAGGTTATGCTAATAGGCTCTATATTTGATTTCTATAATATTATCAATATGCTTAATTATCATTATTTTCATATGAGCTTCCCTGGTGGCTTAGTGGTAAAGAACCTGTCTTTCAATGCAGGAGAGGCAGGTTTGATCTCTTGCTCAGGAAGATCCGCTGGAGAAGGAAATGGCAACCCACTCCAGTATTTTTGCCTGGAAAATCCCAAGGTCAGAGGAGCCTAGCAGGCGAGAAACCATGGGGTCACAAGAGTTGGACACAAAATAACGACTAAGCAGCAACATTTTCATACACATTTAGCTATATATTTGTATATGTTCACATTCTTTGATAATGTCAAAATTATGACAAATTATTGCATAGAATGATTTTATTAATCATATGAGCAATACTGGATTCAGATAAATCAATATTATAATTTGTTACTATAATGTGTATAAATAATAAATAGAGTATCTTGAAGTCAATTATTCCACTAAAACAATAGAAAAGAAAAAAGTGGGAAACTTTTCTTACATATAAACTATGTACCAAGAACTCTACTAGGTGTCCTTCATGAAGACACTTACCAATAAATAAAATCTCTGCAAAAGCAATATTTAATCAAGTTTTAATAATAATACCTCAACATTATAGCATACTTCTATTGAGTTAGAGCTTCAATTTAAATAAAACAGAAATACAGTTCAGATTTTGTAAAGCATTTGATGTGATAAAAACTTCTGAGTGAATACTTATTTCACTTCTGGGTGCTTTTGCTAGCTAAATTGTCCAATACTTGTCCTTTAAATTGCCCCTATTTTGTTTGTTTGTTTGTTTGTTTTGGTGTATAAGGCCTATCTAGCAGGGCTGTGCTCATTTATTTTATTTATTTATTTTTTTCTTCCCATTTATTTTTATTAGTTGGAGGCTAATTACTTTACAATATTGTAGTGGTTTGCCACACATTGACATGAATCAGCCTTGCAGAAAACTAAGATCATGGCATCTGGTCCCATCACTTCATGACAAGTAGATGGGGAAACAGTGGAAACACTGAGACTTTTACTTTGGGGGGTGTTATTTTGGGGGCATATGGAGTGCAGCATTTTCACAGCATCATCAAGTTCTGTCTAGTCAAGGCTATGGTTTTTTACGTAGTCATGTATGGATGTGAAAGTTGGACCATAAAGAAAGCTGAGCACTGAAGAATCGATGCCTTTGAACTGTGGTGTTGGAGAAGACTCGAGAGTCCCTTGGACAGCAAGGAGGTCCAACCAGTCCATCCTAAAGGAAATGAGTTCTGAATATTCATTGGAAGGACTGATGCTGAAGCTGAAACTCCAATAATTTGGCCACCTGATGCAAAGAACTGACTCATTAGAAAAGACCCTGATGCTGGCAAAGATTGAAGGCAGGAGGAGAAGGGGAGGACAGAGGATGAGATGGTTGAATTGTATCACTGACTCAATGGACATGAGTTTGAGTAAACTCTAGGAGTTGGTGATGTACAGGGAGGCCTGGCATGCTGCAGTTCATGGGGTCACAAAGAGTCAGACACAACTGAGTGACTGAACTGAACTGAACTGAAATATAAAAATATATTTTTTAAAAAAGCCACCATTTTGGTGGCAAAGGTCTGTTTAGTAAGTTATGGTTTTTCCAGTGTCATGTACAAATGTCACAGTTGGACCAGGAAGAAGGCGGAGCACCAAAGAATTGAGTCTGATGATGGGAGAGATTGAAGGCAAGAGGAGAAGGGGATGACAGAGGATGAGATGTGGGATGGCATCACTGAATCAATGGACATGAGTTTGAGCAAACTCTGGGAGATGGTGAAGGACAGGGAAGCCTGGCACGCTGCAGTCCGTGAGGTGAAAAAGAGTGAGACATGACTTAGTGACTGAACAGCAACAAAAATATTGCTATAGTGGATATTCTGTAGTTAATCTTTGTACAACTCTGAGGGATTTTGGGTATAAATTCCTAGAAATGAAATTGCTCTGTCAAAGACTAATCAAATTTTTACATCTAAGTTCATCAGAGATAAGAATTTATGTTTTTCTTTTCTTGTAATATCTTTGTCAACTTTTCATATCAAGGTTATCCTGGCCTCATAGAATAAATTGGAAAGTGTTCCTTCCTCTGTGTTTTGAAAGAATTTGTGTAGGGTTGTTATTTCTTTCTTCCTTAAATAAATATTTGATAGAATTCACCAGTGGAAAATAAAATAAAATAAAATGCTCCTATTGATTAATTTCAACATATTGCAAGACTGAGAGCAGCCAGACAACTTTTGGGTAAACCAGCAAAGAGACATTACATCCATAAAGAGGACACTTGGACAATCAAAAACATTTCATCATGGCCGGCATTAAGAGAAGCATAAAGATCTTTTAAAAATTCTCCAGGATTTAAAATCAGTCTAAACATCACATTTTAGACTTAGAAAGGATGCTAGAGGATGAATTTTTAAATCTATGACCTAAAACTATTTTATAGACTAAGTAATGTCTTTTTATGCATTTGCTTTATTAGAAACTGCAAAGTACAGAATTGAGTCTATTTACCAATATTATTCATAATGTTAACTAGTAAAGCAAATATTTCATGACATCTAATCTTATTTAAATATAATCAAGCCACAACACGTTTCTACTCATAATCGTCTGATGGCTTCCTCTTTCGCTTAGGGTCAATGACTACATTTATTTTAGAAAACAGACAAAATCTAAATACCTGTTTGATGTCCCTGTACCTGAACCCATCAGCTCATCTGCCACCCTGCCCATAATCGCTGCTCCTGCTTCTCTGGCCTCTGCTGCCCTTGAAACTTTGTACTCATCTGTTTGAACGTGAAAGTGTTAGTCATTCAATCATGTTCTACTCTTTATGACAACATGGGCTGCCAGCCTCCTCTGTTTAGCTGGCTTCGAATTTTCTCCTCCTAGAAGTTCCTGCACTCACCTCCAACCACTACCATTCTCATGAAATTCGTGGACAAACTTCATCTTCCCAGTGAGACCATTTCTGTGTTTAAAACTGGGACCACATTTCAATTGTAATTGCTATTTACAGTTCTAGCTCCATTCCCACCAATTTCACTCCTGATCCCGCTTCCTGCTCTATGTCAACAGCGTGTATTCTGGCTGTACACCCTCTAGTAGAATCCAGTGCAGGGAATTTTCTTCTTGTTTTATTCATGGATACATTCGCAAAATTTTGGATGGTATGTGATATATACTAGACCTTCAAAATTATATGCTGAATAAATGGGTAAATAAATAAATACAACTCTGTATCTTAATGTGATACAATCTTCATGACTAGGATCAAATAAGCAAAAAGTGTTTTTATTAGGAATAGATGATGTATTTCTACTTCTGTATTTATGAATGTATTTTAAGTAAAATTTATGCTGTAATATTTATTTTCCTGGGTTCTGATCATAACTCTCAGTAGTGAAATAGCAAAATAAGTGCATCAAGTAAATTTGAGCAATATTTACTCAGGCTAATATTGTTGTACTCTTTTTTCCTATAACATTTTGTCTATCCAGATAATGCATTAGCTATAGTATAAACACTGATTAAGATAGTATGACAATGTGTATAGATTATTTCATTTATTTAGTGTTCTAAACTATGAATACAGAGCACAAGAAGTAAGTATGATTTACATACTGAAAAATCAATTGCTGAACAACAAGAAAAATAATTGAGTTTTTTCTGGTTATCCTCATTTTCAAGAAAAATTAAAGATAAATATATCTTATTATTTTTAAAATAGACATTCCTTGATATTTATTAAAATAATACATTAAGATGATTTAATTACATACTTAAAAACAGTTTTAATCTAATATTCTAAGAATAGTAGATGTTGGAAAACCATAGAAATTTTAATTTCATCTAGTATATAGTATATTAGAATCATAGGAACTCCAGGTGTAGGAAATTAGTTATAGAGTATCTTTAACAAAAATTTCCATGCGAAGTAACATTTTTTAACACACTGGAGGCTCAGGTTGTGTTTGAAAATTTATTTTTCAAGGAATTTTCCTTTCCTCCATTTGTCGTATAGACTGAAATACTAAGTCATGTTTTCTCAATTGTGTTTTTAGGTTGTATTCAGTTGGTGGTCGTGATGGAAGCTCCTGCTTGAGTTCAATGGAATATTATGATCCTCACACAAATAAATGGAATATGTGCGCTCCAATGTGTAAGCGGAGAGGGGGTGTTGGAGTGGCCACGTGCGATGGTTTCCTTTATGCAGTAGGAGGTCATGATGCTCCTGCTTCAAACCACTGTTCTCGGCTACTAGACTATGTAGAAAGGTGAGAACCCAATACATGGTTAAAATGAAAGACAGGATGTGAATTACATTAATACCTAATGCAAGTGGCCATATCAACAAAATATGCCCAATCTGCCTAAGCTAAGAAAGCTAATTCAACTCCTACAGCTGTTTCATTAGTCTCTTTCTTTTTCCTTCTCTCTCTTTCTCTTGCTTGTGTATCACACACACACACTATGCTATGTCTTATTTTTTTCTTTCTTCATCCTCGCTCCTTCCCTTCTTCTTTCTTTCTTTCCTTCCTTTTCAACTAATATTTCTTGAAACCTTACAATTTTCTTCACATAAGCCTAAAGTAATCTTTATTTAAACTTCTCAAGAATATACTTTAAAAGTTCATTTAAAATGAAGCTGTACTTTTAAAATATATGAATGCTTGTTAATTTTCTTTTAAAAATTGAATATTTCATTTATTTGTTTTATTCATCCTGTCTTATTGGTTCTACTACTCACTTCAAATTTGCAAAGATGAACTATGAGCTTTGTTTAATGCCATACCTTTTGCAATGTAAGACAGATTTATTAGAACTGTATTCTCTATAATCTTGAAGTATAACAGAAATATAGATCCTCTTTTAACTCTTCCTAAAAATGGCAGGTGCACAGAGGTTGGAGTGAAAAGTCACCTGGGCTTCAGTCTTCATCCAACAATGGACACACTTCTGGCATGGTTATAACAAAGTTCTCTTTCATAGTTGCACCTCACTTAGCAATATTATGTCATGCACAGTAAGAACTACAGAGACTTATAGTGATATTTATATTTTCAACTGGACATGGAACAACAGGCTGGTTCTAAATTGGGAAAGGAGTACATCAAGGCTGTATATTGTCAACCTGCTTATTTAACTTATATGCAGAGTACATCATGAGAAACGCTGGGCTGGATGAAACACAAGTTGGAATCAAGATTACCGGGAGAAATATCAATAACCTCAAATATGCAAATGCCAGCACCCTTATGGCAGAAAGTGAAGAAGAGCTAAGGAGCCTCTTGATGATAGTGAAAGGGTAGAGTGAAAAAGTTGGCTTAAATTTCAACATTTAGAAAACTAAGATCATGGCATCTGATCCCATCACTTCATGGCAAATAGATGGGGAAACAATGGAAACAGTTACAGACTTTATCTTCTTGGGCTCCAGAATCACCGTAGACAGTGACTACAGCCATGAAATTAAAAGATGACTTCTCTTTGGAAGAAAAGTTATGACCAACCTAGACAGTTTATTAAAAAGCAGACTTTTGCCAACAAAAGTTCCACTAGTCAAAGCTTTGGTTTTCTCCAGTAGTCATGTATGGATGTGAAAGTTGGATTTATAAAGAAAACTGAGCACCGAAGAATTGATGGTTTTGAACTGTGGTGTTGGAGAAGACTTGAGACTCCCTTGGACTGCAAGGAGATCTAACCAGCCCACCCTAAAGGAAATCAGTCCTGAATATTCATTGGAAGAAATGATGCTGAAGCTGAAGCTCCAATACTTTGTCCACATGATGAGAAGAACTGACTCATTTGAAAATGTCCTGATGCTGGGAAAGACTGAAGGCTGGAGGAAAAGGGGATGACAGAGAATGAGAAGGTTGGATGGCATCAGCGACTCAATGGACATGAGTTTGAGTAAATTCTAGGAGTTGAAAATGGAAAGGGAACCCTGGCATGCAGTCTATGGGGTCTCAAAGAGTCAGACACGACTGAGCGACTGAACTGATTACATAAGGAAACATGTTGATATATGAAGAAGTGAGATTAGAGAATATTGAAATTATTTTTTTTTTCTTCTGGTGTAGGATAAGTAACTCTAATGTAACGAATAACTTCAAAATTCTCAGTGACATCACACTGTAAACTCTTTTTCTTGTTCATTCTGCATATACATGAGAGCCATGATTTTATTTCTCTGGTACTCAGAATGAGATATAAGATAAAATATGAGCACCTGTTACTTTCAATGTCAGAAGGGAAAAACCAGAGAGTAGTACTACATTGTTCATTCATTCATAAAGACTCAATCTTCAAGTATTAAAAATATAATTCTCCTTTATTCATACTTTGTTGATAACTCAATCTCATGGCCACTGAAGTTTTCAGAGTGTGGGAAGACGTTATCTGATTTTGTACCTGGGAGAAGAACAAGAGATGTCTGGCATATAATACTGATGATCTGGCATATAATACTGATGATCATAGCAATCACCAAATCCTTTATATTTGTGTTTGTTAGTAGAATAGACAGTGGGAGAAAGGGATTCTCTCTCATTTATGATTTTTTTTCTAAAAATTAATGAGCATTTTTACTGAGAATAAAGTCATTGGAAAGAGTTTCTAATGAACTGACTCTGTTCAAACTTGAGGTACTTCTTGGATAAAATACAGAAACATGTCTAACAATACTGTTATTCTATGAAATGGGCTGTAGATTTACAGATATATATATATATATATATATATATATATATATATATAAAGAGTGGTATTAAGCTCACCATAGTTTCATTCTATTATCTTATCCAGTGAAATTAGGAACTATAGGTACTACAGTGAGAATGGTGGCCAGAATACAAATTAATAGATGTATACTTTTATACACACAAACATATAATCATTTATTTTAAAATACTGATAATAGAATGGCAGGTTATTCACATTTTCCTCTGCTAAATTCTTGAGAAAAAATGACAAAGAAGAGGAATATGACAAGCCTTTGAATTTCACAGCAAATATCTTATATATAAATGCCACTAATTAAATGATATTTCATACACATATTCTTTCCTAAGCCTACTCTGTAATGTATTAAAATGATGTTTGTGAACAGAGGCATAAATAACACAATCTAGAAATAGATTTATAATGCAAAATTATATTTAAATAAGCATAGTTATTTTAAGTTATAGCAGTACAATAAGGATGAATAGCTTAGGTAATGCAGAAGCACACAGCACCATCATTATTCTTATCCAAGCTCATACCATGTGACAGGTTGATAACATTTTTACACTTTTTATGACATATATTCTATATTGATGATTTCACATGTAAATCATCAATAAATCAGGATATATAATGCTGCCCTGGTAGAATTACTTTGCACATATAATGTAAGGAATGTTTCTTAGTGTATAACCATAGGCAAACAAATCATTAGGAATAGCAGGTAGTGTAAATGCTGTTTTATAGATAAGTGAATAGGTACCCAGATCAAAACTGTTTTACAATGATTTCTTATGGAAGTGTGTATGTGTGCATGCTCACTTGTATCCAACTCTTTGTGACCCCATGGACTGTAGCCCACCAGGCTTCTCTGTCCATGGGATTTTCCAGGCAAAAGTACTGGAGTGGGTTGACATTTCCTTCTCTACTTATAAAAATGTAAATACATTATAAACTAGTAAAGTACAGTTATATAACATCTATCAAAAATTGTAGAATTGGGCTTTCTTAAATGCAAGGAACCTTGGTATCTCAAAGCAGGTCAGAAAAGACAGCAGGGACTGAGTAAGAACAGGAAATCTAGAATAGTTAATGGAAGACTAAAATCTAATGTTGCAGACAAGCCTCACTCTAGGGAGAATGTCTTAGTGAGCAAAATCAGTGTCCAAACATGCACTAAGTTCTAGCACAATTTAGACTCAGAAAGTACAATTCATTAGAAAGAGCACATTTATCCATCTGTTTACTTATTCAATAAATATTGCTTTGTGTGTACTTTTCACTGTACTAGATAGATCTTAAAATGTTTTAGAATAAAGAGATAAGGAAATGAATAATTAGAACTTTAAGATCACAAACAAATCTGGAAATCAGGCAAAGGATCGGAAAATATGCTCGAAGACATCAGTACTGTTGCTGGCTCATAAGAGATCAGGACCATCTTTGTCTTTAAACCTGCATATAATGAAACTTAATAAGAAAGGGGTGCCAAGATCAAAGGAACTTCCTAAACTTGCCTTTGTAGTATCCACTTCGTTTCCTCCAATCTTTTCCCCTTAGAGTAGCCAGAAGAATATTTTCAAGATGCAGACTTGGCCTGGAAGTGCAATTGAGTTTTCCTTTGTTTCAATTGTATCAACATAATAAAAAATTGTTTTACAACAGTTTTCCCACTGAAATAGATTCTATGTGCTGGTCAAGTTTATCTTGTCTATGCCTATATTCTTCCACTTGGCTCAATTCCTGGCACTGATTAAGCACTCAACAAACATTTATTGAGTCTTTAGACAATAAGTTAAAAAAAAAAAAAAAAACCTCAAGTTTCTCCAAGCAAAAACTCGTGAGATCTACTGTAAAAAAGTAGTCAGAAAAATACAGACAGATTTTAAAAGAAATGGATGGATGGCTGTTTGGATGGACTGATGGAAAGATATGTAGGTAAATTTTGACTTTTTATTTCTCTATTTGCATGTGAATAGCCATTTCCATCATCATAAGCTGAGGATTCATGATGTATACATATTTTAGGCATGCTTTTAATGAAAATTTTTGATGGGATAAAAATATTAAGTAAACATTATTCATGTATTAATTGAAAATTATATCATACTTTATCCAACACTATTAACAGTGCTCACAATTTTTGATATATTGTTTATAATAAATATATAACTTTTATTCAAAATCTACCAAACTCTACTATAGTCATAACAGAAAAAGTCATGTAAAATAACAGTGTGCTATGTGCTTAGTCATGCCTGACTCTTTGTGACCCCATGGACTGTAGCCCACCCAGTTCTTCTGTGCGTGGGATTCTCCAGGCAAGAATACTGAAGTGGATTGCTGTGCCCTCTTCCAGGGTATCCTCTTGACCCAGGGATCAAACCTGCATCTCTTATATATAACCTGCACTGACAGGTGGGCTCTTTACCACTTGCATCACCTGGGAAGCTCATCTTCCCAGGCGAGCTGGGAACTGCCATCTTATAACTCGAGTTTTATCATCTTTAGATCTTTGTTAAAAAAGAAAATAACAAAATTTGCTGTCTTTACATGTAGTATAAATACATTATTCACTTAATTAAATAATTATTTTAAAAGTACCATAAGCATTAACATATAAAGGAAGAATCGAATTTTGAATTCTTTCATTTCTCCTGATTTCTCATTGCAACCTTTTGGTTTTGATATGATCCAAGAATTTCTGAGCATTGAAGACAGATGATAAAGGAGAGATTTATTTTAATTTTAATTATGGATGCTTAGTTATACTAAGGCTTATATGGTGTATTCATATATTCATTCATATTTATATATATATATGAGACCCTAATTTTTTTACAAAAATGTAATTACTTGAATTGTTTAAGGTTAAAATGCTAGGTAGACACTTTTGCACTTTTTAATAAGTATTAATCTTTATTCTCCTTAAGATATTATTGTTGGAGCCAGTCAAATAAGTATAGCATGAAAAGACTAACTGGGTGTTTTGCCATCACTTTTCTATTATTGTGCATGTATAATTTTGCTATTTCTTTGATAGCCAATTATGTTCAAATAGAAATATATACAATAGATGGACATCCTCCTACATAAAAACATAACCTACTTTATATGTAGATGCAATAATTATTAACCTAGGCCATAGCTATACTAATTTATGTTTGTGATTAGATATTTGCCTCAATGGTTTGTGAGACCAGTGTTATATCTGGAGTGAAAAGATGGACACAGGGAATGGCAGATTAATCTGCTGTCTTGGGATATTATGCCTGGAATGGTAGCTTTGAAGTTATACATACATGAAAATATGAAATGTGATGTCTTATACAGATGGAAGGCTATCAACCCTGGTATCAAACTGTAAAATTTATTTTCATGTTGAGACAACTATTTAAAAATACATAATTTGTGCTCATAACATTAGTAATAATTTTCTGTTATATGAGCAGAGAAAATAATTATCAATATTTTTCTTTAGTTTTGAAATGTTAAAGGTATTTGTTTTAAAAGCTATATTTTACTAGCATTCAGATTGCCTAGGAATACTATATGTTCTGTTTATTGACAATGGCTTAAATAACTTTAAAGCTGTAATGATAAAACTGCACCAGAGAGGAGTCAAAGAGTTACTTATCAGATCCTTACTCTCTCTGGTTCAGTTAACCTCCCCTCAACTTGAAGTGAATTGATTTAGCTCATATCTGAATGGCCTAGTGGTTTTCCCTATTTTCTTAAATTTAAGTATGAATTATACAATAAGAAGTTCATGATTTGAGCCACAGTTAGCTCCTGGTCTTGTTTTTTTACTGACTGTATAGAGCTTCTCCTTCTTCAACTGCAAAGAATAAAAACAATCTGACTTCAGTACTGACCATCTGGTGATGTCAATGCACAGAGTCATCTTTTGTGTTGTTGAAAGAGGATGTTGGCTATAACCAGTGCATTCTCTTGGCAATACTCTGTTAGCCTTTGCTCTGCTTCATTTTGTTCTCCTAGGTCAAATGTGCCTGTTACTCCAGGTAGCTCTTGACTTCCTACTTTTGCATTCCAGTCCCCTATGATGAAAAGGACATCTTTTTTTTTTTTTTGGTGTTAATTCTAGAAGATCTTATAGGTTTTCCATAGATCATTAAATCAAATCCCTTATGATTATGCAGTGAAAGTGACAAATAGATTCAAGGGCTTAGATTTGATAGAGTGCATGAAAAACTATGGACAGAGGTCCATAACATTGTACAGGAGGCAGTGATCAACACCATCCTCAAGAAAAAAAATGCAAAAATGCAAAATAGTTGTCTGAGGAGGCCTTACAAAAAGCTGAGAAATGAAAATAAACAAAAGACAAGGAGAAAAGAAGATATACCCATCTGAATGCAGAGTTCCAAAGAACAGCAATGAGAGATAAGAAAGTTTTCTTTTTCTTTTTTTTTTTTTTAAGAAAGTTTTCTTAAGTAAACAGTACTAAGAAAAGGAGGAAAACAATAGAATGGGAAAAACTATAGATCTCTTTAAGAAATAAGAGATTCTTTATTTCCCTATTAAGAAAATTAGAGTTACCATGGGAAAATTTCATGCAAAGATGAGCAGAATAAAGGACAGAAAATGCATGGAGATAGCAGAAGCAGAAGATATTAAGAAGAGGTGGCAAGAATACACAGAAGAACCATAGAAGGAAAGGTCTTCTGAACCACCACAATGGTGTGGTCACTCTCCTAGAGTCATACATCTTGGAACATGAAGTCAAGTGGGCCTTAGGAAGCATTACTACAAACAAAACTAGTGGAGGTGATAGAATTCCAGTTGAGCAATTTCAAATCCTAAAAGAATGCTGTGAAAGTGCTTCACTCACTACGCCAACAAATTTGGAAAACTCAGCAGGGGCCACAGGATTGGAAAAGGTCAGTTTTCATTTCAATCCCAAAGAAGGGCAATGTCAAACAATGCTGAAACTACTGCACAATTGCACTGATTTCACATGCTTTCAAGGTAATGCTCAAAATCCTTCAAGCAAAATTTCAACAGTATGGGAACTGAGAACTTCCAGACGTGTCAATTCAGTTCAGTTCAGTCACTCAGTCATGTCCAACTCTTTGCGACCCCATGGACTGCAACATGCCAGGCCTTCCTGTCCATCACCAACTACTGGAGCTTATTCAAACTCATGTCCATTGAGTCCGTGGTGCCATCCAACCACCTCATCCTCTGTCATCCCCTTCTCCTCCCACCTTCAATCTTTCCCAGCATCAGGATCTTTTCAAATGAATCAGTTCTTTACATCAGGTGGTCATAAAGAAGGCTGAGCACAAGGGAACCCTCTTACACTGTTGGTGGGAATGCAAACTAGTACAGCCACTATGGAGAACAGTGTGGAAATTCCTTAACAAACTGGAAATAGAACTGCCATATGACCCAGCAATCCCACTGCTGGGCATACACACTGAGGCAACCAGAATTGAAAGAGACATATGTACCCCAATGCTCATCACAGCACTGTTTACAATAGCCAGGACATGGAAATAACCTAGATGTCCATTGGCAGATGAATGTATAAGAAAGCTGTGGTACATATACACAATGGGATATTACTCAGCTATTAAAAAGAATGCATTTGAATCATTTCTAATGAGGTGGATGAAACTGGAGCCTATTATACAGAGTGAAATCAGAAAGAAAACCACCAATACAGTATATTAATTCATATATATGGAATTTAGAAAGATGGTAATGATAGCCCCATAAGTGAGACAACAAAAGAGACACAGATATAAAGAAAAGACTTTTGGACTCTGTGGGAGAAGGCAAGGGTGGGGTGATTTGAGAGAATAGCATTGAAACATGTATATTATCTTATGTGAAATAGATCACCAATCCAGGTTTGATGCATGAGACAGAGTGCTCAGGGCTGGTGCACTGAGATAACCCTGATGCATGGGACGGGAAGTGGGAGGGGGGTTCAGAATGGGGAACACATGTACACCCATGGCTGATTCATGTCAATGTATGGCAAAAACCACTACAATATTTTAAAGTAATTAGCCTCCAATTAAAATAAATAAGTTAATTTAAAAAAAAGGGGGGGGGTTGCTGAGCACAGAAGAATTGATGCTTTCAAACTATGGTGCTCTCTTGAGAACCTCTTGGACAGCAAGGAGATCAAATTAGTCAATCTTAAGGGAATCAGCCATGAATACTCATTGGATGGACTGATGTTGAAGCTGAAGCTCCAATACTTTGGCTACCTAATAGGAAGAGCTGACTCACTGGAAAAGACCCTGATGCTGGATAATATTGAGGGCAGAAGGTGAACTGGGCAGCAGAAGATAAGATGTTTGGATGGCATCATCAACTCATTAGACATGAGTTTGAGCAAATTCCAGGAGATAGTAAAGGACAAGGAAGCCTGGCATGCCACTGCCCATGGGGTGGCAAAGAGTCAGACAGGACTGAGTGACTGAATCACAACAACCTTGAAGAGTAGATGTAGTGGAATATGAAGGTGAAAGTTAAAATGTTAGTCACTTGGTTGTGTCTGACTCTTTGCAACCCTATAGACTATAGCTCACCAGGCTCCCCATGGAAATCTCCAAGCAAGAATACTGGAATGGGTAAACAGTCCCTTTTACAGGGGATCTTCCCTACCCACGGATCAAACCTACCTCTCCTGCAATGAAGGCAGATTCTTTTCTATTTGAGAATATGCCCTAAACCAAAACAGATTTTTTCTTACACCTTCACTGAAAAGTTGAAATCAATTTAGCTTTAAAAAAAAAGTTGAAATCAATTTAGCTTTAAAAAAAATTGATTTCAACTTTTCAGTGAAGGTGTAAATAAGCAAAAAATATTGAATTAGGGAGCAGACATTTAATTGTATTGCCCATTAAGCATATGATATATTTTTATCTTCAAATTATGTAGTAACAATGCTTGAAAAAGTAATGATATCTCAAATTTTTCAATAGGGCTTTTCAATGAGAGACTAACTTTTGTTCTGTGGCTATCATATGCCTTCAGCAAGTTTTCATTTTACAGCCAATTTTAGCCACTATATACTGATGCATCTCTTGCCTTTGGGCTATAAACTTTAATAGAGTCCCTGAAACAAAACTCACTTTCTGACCATGAAGGCCAAGGTGAGATGTAGGAAAGCCAGACAGCTAAACACATAAAGACAGTTCCCCTGCTTGCTTTTTCTTTTCTTTTCTATAAACAGGCAACCTGAGGCAAAAAAATGCTTAGAATAAAATTTTGTCAAAAATATGAACTGATAAAGATAGAGTTCACTGTTCATTATAGTCAGAAAGTGCTTATACATATGTGAGTTTTCCCCTATGCTAACAAAGGCTGTTTTGTTTTTTCCTTTTGAAGGGCAACAATTATCTGTATCACCAGGCTGAGAGGTGGATCCATGGACTTCTATAAACAGAAAAATCAATTTTGATTAATTAATGTGAAAACAATGATAAACATTATTGGCTAATTTTAAATTTGTGTGATACTTCATAAATATCTAGTGGAAAGAAAAAGTGTGTCAGAGGCAGTAGGGTTAGGACTCAGTTTTTGTCTTGACTTGGTTTTATTTTCCAGCTCTATATGTTTAAATGCCATCACAATTGCCTGATGCAAATGAAACGATTGCTATTGAACACTTACCAATTCCTGAAAACAGATATACCTAATTCAAAGATCTGGATCTCCCAGGAGAATGCACTAAATATTTTAAATTTTCCTCAGAAATTTTGTAAAATAAGAAAAGAATGATGTCTATTTCTAAGCATAGGATATTATTTCTAAATTTTACCTAAATATAAGATATACTCATTTCCATTCAGTTGAGTTCAGTTCAGTCACTCAGTTGTGTCCAACTCTTTGCAACTCCATGGACTGCAGCACACCAAGCCCCCCTGTCCATCACCAACTTCTGGAGCTTATTCAAACTAATGCCCATGGAGTCAGTGATGCCATCCAACCACCTCATTCTCTGTCAACCCCTTCTCCTTCCACCATCAATATTTCCCAGCATCAGGATCTTTTAAAATGAGTCAGTTCTTTACATCAGGTGGCGAAAGTATTGCAGTTTCAGTTTCAACATCAGGTTTTCCAATGAATATTCAGGACTCATTTCCTTTAGGATGGACTTGTTGGATCTCCTTGCAGTCCAAGGGACTCTCAAGAGTCTTCTCCAACACCACAGTTCAAAACCATCAATTCTTCTGTGTTCAGCTTTCTTTATAGTCCAACTCTCACAGCCATACATGACTACTGGAGAAATCATATATTTGACTAGATAGACCTTTGTTGGCAAAGTAATGTCTCTGCTTTTTAATATGCTATCTAGGTTGGTCATAACTTTTTTTCCCAGGAGCAAGTGTCTAATTTCATGGCTGCAGTCACCATCTGCAGTGATTTTGGAGCTCCAGAAAATAAAGTCTGTCACTGTTTCCTTTGTTTCCCCATATATTTGCCATGAAGTGACGGGACCAGATGCCATAATCTTGGTTTTCTGATAGTTGAGTTTTAAGCCAAATTTTCCACTCTCCTCTTTATATTTCCTCAAAAGGTTCATTAGTTCTTCTTTGTTTTCTGCCATAAGTGTGGTGTCATCTGCATATCTGAGGCTATTGATATTTCTCCCGGTAATCTTGATTTCACGTTATGCTTCATGCAGCCCAGAATTTCTCATGATGTACTCTGCATGTAAGTTAACTAAACATGGTGACAATATACAATCCTGATGCATTCCTTTCCCGATTTGGAACCAGTCTGCTGTTCCATGTCCAGTTCTAATTGTTGCTTCTTGATCTGCATTCAGATTTCTCAAGAGGCAGGTCAGGTGGTTTGGTATGCCCATCTCTTGAAGAATTTTCTAGTTTGTGGTGATCCACCCAGTCAAAGGCTTTTGCATAGTCAATAAAACAGAAGTAGATGTTTCTCTGGACTTCTGTCACTTTTTTGATGATCCAATGGATGTTGACAACTTGATCTCTCGTTCCTATGCCTTTTCTAAAGCCAACTTGAACATACAGAAATTCACAGTTTAGGTACTGTTGAAGCCTGGCTTGGAGAATTTTAAGCATTACTTTGCTAGCAGGTGAGATGAATGCAATTGTGTGGTAGGTTGAGCATTCTTTGGCATTGACTTTCTTTGGGATTGGAATAAAAACTGATCTTTTCCATTCCTGTGGCCACACTGAGTTTTCCAAATTTTCTGGCATTTTGAGTGCAACACTTTCACAGCATCACCTTTTAGGATTTGAAATAGCTCATCTGGAATTCCATCACCTCCACTAGCATTGTTTGTGGTGATTCTTCCTAAGGCCCGCTTCACTTCATATTCCAGGATGTCTGGCTCTAGGCGAGTGATCACATCATCATGATTATCTAGGTTATGAAGATCTTTTTTGTATAGTTCTTCTATGTATTCCTGCCACCTCTTCTTAGTATCTTCTGCTTCTGTTAGGTCCATATCATTTCTGTTCTTTGTTGTGCCCATCATGGCATGAAATATTCCCTTGGAATTTCTAATTTTCTTGAGGAGATCTCTATTAGTCTTTCCCATTCTGTTGTTTTCCTTTCTCTACATTGATCACTGAGGAAGGTTTTTTAAATCTCTCCTTGGTATTTTTGGAACTCCGGGTTCAAATGGGTATATCTTTCCTTTTCTCCTTTGTTTTTGACTTTTCTCTCTTTTTTTTTTTTTTTCACAGCTATTTGTAAGGCCTCCTCAGACAACCATTTTGCCTTTTGCACTTTTTCTTGGAGATGGTCTTGATCACTGCCTCCTATACAATGTCATGAACCTCTGTCATAGTTCTTCAGGTACTCTGTCTATCACATCTAATCCCTTGAATCTAATTGTCATTTCACTCTATAATCATAAGGTTTTTGATTTAGGTCATACCTGAATAGTCTAGTGGTTTTCTCTACTCTCTTCAATTTAAGTCTGAATTTGGCAATAAGGAGTTCATGGTCTGAGCCACAATTAGCTCCCAGTCTTGCTTTTGCTGGCTCTATAGAGCTTCTCCATCTTTGACTGCAAAGGCTATAATCAATCTGATTTCAGTATTGACCAGATTGTCCATGTGTAGAGTCTTCTCATGTTGATGGAAAAGGGTGTTTGCAATGACTAGTGTGTTTTCTTGAAAAAACTCTATTAGCCTTTGTCCTGCTTCACTCTGTACTACAAGGCCAAATTTGCCTGTTACTCCAGGTGTTTCTTGACTTCTCACTTTTGCATTCCAGCCCCCTATAATGAAAAAGACATCTTTTTTTGTGTGTTAATTATAGAAGGTCTTGTAGGTCTTCATTGAACCGTTCAACTTCAGCTTCTTCAGCATTACTGTTCAGGCATAGACTTGGATTACTGTGATATTGAATAGTTGCCTTGGAAACAAACCAAGATCAATCTGTTGTTTTTGAGATTGCATCCAAGTATTGCATTTCAGGCTCTTTTGTTGACTATGAGGGCTACTCTTATTTCATCTAAGGGATTCTTGTCCGGAGTGGTAGATTTAATGGTCATCTGAGTTAAATTCATCCATTCTCCTCCATTTTAGTTCACTGATTCCTAAAATGTCAATGTTCACTCTTCCTGTGTCCTATTTGACCACTTCCAATTTGCCTTGATTCATGGACCTAACATTCGAGGTTCCTATGCAATATTGCTCTTTACAGCATTGGATTTTACTTCCAACACCAGGCACATCCACAAATGAGTGTTGTCTCTGCCTTGGCTCTGTCTCTCCATTCTTTCTGGGGTCATTTCTCTACTGATCTCCAGTAGCATACTGAGCACCTATTGACCTGGGGAGTTCATCTTTCAGTGTCCTATCTTTTTGCCTCTTCATACCGTTCATGGGGTTCTCAAGGCCAGAGTACTGAAGTGGTTTGCCATTCCCTTCTCCAGTCGATTAAGTCTTGTTAGCACTCTCCACCATGACCCGTCCGCCATGGGTAACCCTACATGGCTGGGCTCACAGCCTCAGTGAGCTAAACAAGGCCATGGCCCATGTGATCAGACTAGTTAGTTTCCTATGATTGCGGTTTTCATTCTGCCTGCCCTCTGATAGAGAAGGATAAGAGGCAATGGAAGCTTCCTGAAGGGAGAGAGGCTGTCTTAGAGGGAAACTGGGTCTTGTTCTGATGGGCAGGGACATGTTCAGTAAGTCTTTCATCAATTTTCTGTTGATGGGCTGTACTGTGTTCCCTCCCTGTGATTTGACCTCAGGCCAAACTATGATGGAGGTGATGAAGATAATGGCGGCCTCCTTCAAAAGGTCCCATGCATGCACTGTTGCAGTCAGTGCCCCCAACCCTGCAGCAGGACACCACCGACCCACACCTCCACCAGAGACTCCTGGACACTCACAGGCATGTCTGGGTCGGTCTCTTGTGGGGTCACTGCTCCTTTCTCCTGGGTCCTGGTGCACTCAAGGTTTTGTGTGTGCCCTCCAAGAGTCTGTTTCCCCAGTCCTGTGTAAGTTCTGATGGCTCCATGGTGGGGTTAATGGCGACCTCCTCCATGAGGGCTTACGCCGTATCCAGCTCTGCTGCACCCAGAGCCCCTACCCTGCAGCAGTCCACTGCTGACCCGTACCTCCACAGGAGACCCTCAGACACAGTTCTGGCTAGTCTCTGTGGGGTCTCTGGGTCCTGGTGCCCATAAGGCTTGTCTGAGCCCTCTGTATAGTCCATGGAATTCTCTAGGCCAGAACACTGGAGTCGGTAGCCTTTCCCTTCTATTCCAGATCCCTGAATCTTCCCAACACAGGGATCAAATCCAGGTCTCCCGCATTGCAGGTGAATTCTTTACTAGCTGAGCCACAAGGGAAGCCCTGTAAGAAGTAGTTGTGTTTTCTTAATTTTCCTGTAGTATTAGTGTATGAAAATGTCTTCATTATTTGAGCTTTACTTAAAATTTCAGAAGCCTTCAGAAATGCATTTATTATTCCTTAGTGCAATTAGTATTAGATTTTGTGTCAGTTTTTCCCCCTTTCTGAAAAGTTATCAACAAAGTCTGTTGTGTAGATAGTAGTTAAAGAAAAAAAAAATCCTATAGAGCTGAATAACAATCATATGGGGACTGAAATAAGACTTCAGAGAAAGCTATTTAAGTGAAGCGATTGTGACAAAAGGCAGACTTGCTTCTATTGGAGAAAAAATAAAATATAAAAGATGTTCACATTTCACTAAAATTAAGGTGTATTATACATACTTACTTTTAAGGTTATCTTAACTAAAAAAAACTTCCTGGTGAAAAGTAAACAAGATAAAACTTACTTGTGTTCATTATCCAGCTTCAACCACCATCACCGATTTGCCATTTTTGCTTCATCCTTTCACCTTTACAGTATTTTTTTCCTGAAGTATTTTAAAGTACTTCTTAAACATGTCATTTTAGCTCAAAGCGTTTCTGAATTCATCCAAGAAACAATGAAATATGATCACAACTTTACTTTTGCAGCTTAATTGCAATGTCATTTTTAGAATTAATACAAATTTAAATAATCTCTTATTAAAATCTGATACCCAGAATTAAAATTTCCAAAATGTCTTAAGCATCTTTTAATAGTTGTTCTATAAATTGGAATCCAAGTAAGTTTCACTCAGTTTATTTTGTTGCATTTTAAAGCCACATTTAGTTTATAACAGTTACTTATTTCTAGTTATTCATTTTATCACTTTTTTTTCTTGAAAAATTGTCAAGTTATCTGTAAAATATTTTACTTTGTGGATTGTACAATTTAATTCCTCTTGGTGTTTTTCCTTTTTTCCTCTTTTTTTATGTTTATATATTTCAAAACATTCATAGTAGAAATGTAGATATCTTAAAGATTTTGCTGGCATAGATTGCATATTTGCATTTGTGTCTATGTGTGCTTGTGTCTATTTGTGGCATTTTACATTTGTTAACTATAACATGCAAAATTACTTTTGCTATTTGCCTGACAGCCTATGCTTTAACATGGTTCTGGTTTTGCAGGCATTCAACCAATCTCTCATTTCACATGTATTACCTTGGCTGCCATAATTTCTCCAACCATGGTGTGTAAATGCTTGTAATGTCCTGGGTGAAATATTCTCTGTGAAATATAAAGCCCAGGTCCCTGGGGTCTTCCCAGTCATTTCTCTTGTAACAACCTTCTTTATTTTCAATAAATTATAGGGTTTTTGTTTTTGCCTGTTTGTGTTTGTTTCTTTTGTTTCTGTGTTTTGGGGATCTATAGGTCAAAAATTTCAAAGCAAGATTGGTGTAGAAAAACAAACTAGGAATATATTTGCATATATATTTTATGTTTGTAAAAATATTATAAAAAATTAAAAAAAAAAAAAAAAAAACCTTCCATCCATTCTTCTTTCACATTTACTTACTCTACTGGGTTCTGACTAAATGCTTTTGTATCTGAACCTATAATTGTAGGTTAAAAGCAAAGAAGTGGTTTAACCATTCCCTCTAAACTGAAGCAATTTTTTGTGGTTTTACCACCCAACCTATACAATATTTGTATTTAATGTATGGTAATCAGACTATCTGAAAATTTAATATTTGGTTAAAATTAAAAAATAATAACTTGGACCCTCTGCTTCAATCTCTTGATTTACCAATTTCTCCCTCCAAGTGAATTCCAAGTGACTGTCACAGAAACATAGTTTTGTTCATGTTGTAATTGTTTCCTCAAGTTTCAAGCTTTCTTATTTTCCTATTGAAGAAACATGAAATACTTTCCTACTCTGAGAATTGAGTCATCTATTAGCTGATCAAATATCACCTTTTAAACAATGCTTCTTCTTATAACTTTGGTCTTAAACACACTGCATACCTAGTTTTCTCAAAAACTAGGTCCATGCACTTTTTTTTTTTTAGCACTTATGTTCTTTTGTGCAAATATCCTCTTTTTTTCTAGCAAATTTAGGATAGGATTTCAGACCTTATTTAAAGATTTCAAAAGTGAATTATTTTTTAATTCTCCCAGAGTTTTAGCCATTACTTCTGTTTCATGACCATAGCACTTTGTTTGTACTTTCTTCAAAGAACCTCATTCCACTGTAAAAAATATTTATTTTCATATCTGTCTTTCTTGGGAAAAATAATGATATTCACTTGTGTGAAATGACTCTGCATCTATCGAGTTAACAGTCTAGCTATATTTTTTAAATACCTTAAACAATAGAAAGCCTGACTTTGTGAATATTGGCTCTGGAACATCTGTTTAAATAACTGAGTTTTTAGGAAAAAAGCTAAGCTTTCTTTTCCATGGCTTGTTTTGAAAGAGCATCATTAATATCTAATAGCAAAATTGAATGTGATTAGAATATGTTATATCCTATCATCCTTTTATTTTAGGTATGATCCCAAAACAGACACATGGACTATGGTGGCTCCTTTGAGTATGCCCAGAGATGCCGTTGGAGTCTGTCTTCTTGGTGACAGATTATATGCCGTTGGTGGCTATGATGGCCAGACATACCTCAACACTATGGAATCCTACGATCCACAAACTAATGAATGGACCCAGGTAAGACGGTTGCAAGCATAAGTCACTTCACATATAAGAATTTTGTTTCATTTACTTCCTGTAGAGGAGATGTGTACATACAACCATGTATTTAGTTGAATTACTCTGAACTCAAAGTGACTGATTTTTGTTCATTTTCATGTTCATTTTGTAAAAAGTTTATTAAATCGTATACTTTTGTGTACTTTTCTATGGTGTATTCTATACTTCAATAAAATTTATGTTAGAAAGTGGAATTTATGCTTCAGTGGGATTTCCATTTTATTATAAGTCATGCCAAGGGACAGGGACTGAATTTTAATCAACTGAAACAAAAAATAAAAGTGGAACATATTTGTTCACAAACATTTAACTTTGTTGGTTATATAGATAACAAAATCAAATGAATAGAAGCTTGTAGAAATTAGCTTTCTGCTTCCCTTTTTTTGCTTGACTATGTTTGCTAGGTTCCTTGCTACCTGTGGCAGAAAGAATATTCCATGGGATGGTGCTGCTGGAAACTCCAAATGGAGCTCTTCACAGCCATAGTCATAAAACAAAAGAACTTTGTTCAAAAAGCTCCTCAGAACAAATAGCAAAGAGGCCTGAATTGTTGCATAATGCATTCATTCCTGGCTGAACACTTTGGTCAAGAAGATGGTGAAAAATAATTGGCTGATCTTAGGTTAACCTTCAACTAGACACAGCAATTAGAGATTCAGGATCATGTTCAGAGAAGCTTCCAATCCAGTCAAATATCTGGAGAATGTGTGTTGGGGTGTGTGTGATCACTGGGGAAACATAAGGGTAGGACACCTTAATTATGGTGGAAAATACCTTAAGCTTACAGTTAATATAGACTTGCTTGTAATGAAAGGAACAGGTGTGTTTTCAGATTTTTGTTTTAATATTCAATTTGTCTTAACTTTCTTTCTTTTTTTCCTTCCAAATCTCTCAATATTTCTTATTTCTCTGCTTTATCAGAAACTAAAAATCAAGAAACAGTTAAAAAAAAAAAAAAAAAACATTTTCCCACCAATTGGTACATTTAAATTCCAGAGTCTTACTTAGTTGCAGCAAAATAGTAACCTTGTCTCCTCATATTCCTTAATGTATAGAGGGCTTTATTTTTGATCAAAGAAATTGACTAAAATTTATATGAAGAACTTGAATGTTGATTGAAATAAATTTCTAAAAGAAATTCTTACTTTTACAGATACATAACTTCCTTTGATGATAATGTGTTCAACTACAGTACTAAATAGACTGAGTTGGAAGTACAAAATCAAACTCATCATGGTCAGGCTAAAGTATCTGCCTTATGACTCTCAAAGGGGAAATTCTTTGATTTCAGTGAAGACAAATGTATTTGACAAAGGAGGAAGAAAACAGGTAGAATGGAGGAAAGACCAGTGTAAATTTGGAGAACTAGGTTCTGTGATTTTCTGTGTTTAACTTTAATTGTAAAAAAGTAGTGTTCCTTATCCAGGGAGAAGAAATCATATAATAAGCTATAATAATTGCACTGAGAGTTTAAAAGATATATTTTAACTCCTTACATTCCCAAGTTCCTAGTTTTGCAAAGGGAGCAATGCGTGGATTATTTTTGATTTGCTAAGGAAGTACAAATTCAATGTTACATATCTTAAGTGAACTACTTTTACAAATGAGTATTAAATAAAGGAGGCTTATGGACTTATAAATGATATAATATAATATTTTCATTACATATTTATAGTAATGAGCCATTATGTTTATTATTCCTCTAAAATTGAACTCAGAATAATGCATGTACTATTAATGGGTAGAAACTTCCAACAGCCATGTTTCCCCATCTATGTTTTATTATATTCTTTTGGATCATGTAGTATCTTACAAATAGCAAAGTAGTATTTAAAATGTTTTAGAATAATTCTATTTTAGTATAATAGACATTAATTTTAAAATTCCTAAATTAAGATCTTCCATCCCTATCTTTTCATTCTTTATATTTTTAAGACTTTCAAGAGGCCATCAGGAAACCCACACAAAATCACTTTGGAAAATTTTCAGGATTCCACGCTACTAGAGAAAGTTCTCATATTTGCTGCATGTTGCCTGTCACTTTCCCTTCACTTACTCCACAGATGGACAAAGCTAATTTGTTATTTCACTTGTTTTTGACACCATCAAATGGGCAAGCATCAGAATAAAAAGCAAATCATATTGAAATATATAATGATGCATATTTTAAAAACTTCCCAAGCTAGCTAGAATTGGAAATAATGAAAACAGATGAGGGAATATTTGCCAGATACATGTCTTACATGGTTACATACAGAACACACAGGTACATGCTTGCATGACTGTGTGTAATTGTGTTTTAAATAAACTTGATTTCGCCACTTATTTATTTATTTACTTTTTGCATTTGACTTGGAACAAAATATGTGTCCTTTAAAGCATAGAAAGAAAATTTTAATTTTGTTTCCTCTAGCCTGAGTAAAATCATCCTTTCAGGTGTTTCTTTGGTACATAGTCATAGTGCTGTCATGCTGCATCTACCTGCAGCTATAAAAAAAACAAATGCAATATGTCATTTACAGTCATATATCCAAAGACTGACATAGTTGCTAGCACGGGTAAGAGATGTGTGAAACTTTCTTAAGTGAATAAATTGTGAATTATTTTTGCAACTCAGTTTACTCTGTTGTACATGGGTTTAGTTCATTTGCATACAGTCAATCTGTAAGGTATTTAGAATGAGTTTCAGGGAAGCCTGGTAAGATATTTACATCTTGGATTGCTGTTTAATAACTGGTATCATGCCAACCTTTTTAGATTATCACAGTTTAGTGAAAGGTATAATGTTGGAGAGGGAAAAGGGCAGATAGTCAAACTATGTGTTAAATAAGATAAAACTGAACCAAGGGGAAGAGAGGGAAAACTCTCAAATATTTAAAATGTACTTATGTACAATATATCAAACGCTTAAAATAGAATGATAAATGCTGGGGTGAGGGAAATAGTTAACACTATGCTAGAAGTTAAGTGTGTTGCATAGAGAAATCTTCTTTTGGGAAATTATATAGATATGATGCAGCATGGCAAATAAATAATAGTTAAACAGATAAAAATATGGGGAGTGGTTTGGTCTAAGAAACAGAATTTTTAAAGAGTCATGGGAAAGAGAACACATGGCATGCTTTATTGAGCAACAAATAAAGTGATGAGGAAAAAATTTGGAGAGATAAAATGGGTCTTTATGATATAAGGTGAGAAACCATGTTATAGAATCTTGACTTTACCATGAGCCAAAAGGATAGTTAATGAAGGACTTTAGGCAGGGAAAGCAAATAATCTGAATTTTATTTTAAAATAACTGCACTTGATAGGATGGGAAAATTGATTAGGGGAAAGAAAAATCATAAATTTATTAGGATATACTTCACTAACTCACTGTGAAGTATTGGTGGGAATTTTTTCCTTCTTTCTTTGATTTTTTTTTTTTTTTTTTTGCTAATCTAAAAATTAAATTGACATAAGACAAATTAATAGGAAAAAAACAAACTTAATTTTATACATATGGAAATTCCATATGGACTCAAAGAAGTGACCAAAAGCAGGAAGCTCTAATACTCTTTTAGACAAAGAAACAATAAATGCATAAAGAATTTAGAAGACAAAGTGGTTTGGGATTAGGTAGTAAATTAGCGAAGAAGTTACAAGGTTTTCTGACACAGCCTTCTTGGCCCTAAATTCCTTATGTCTGGTGATAAGGATGCCTTTTACACTCCTAGTAGAGAGAGGGTACCATTTCACGTGAAACATTTATTTCCTACTTTAAGGGGTCAAAGGGGGGTGGGGGTCACAGTGCCCCTTCTGCATGAAGTATCACTCAAGTATCTTTAATTCAAAATGATCAACCTGCCAAAATGACATATCCTGGAGTGAGTTATTTTACTCCCCTTTCACACTCAAGGTGAAATTGTAACCTGAACTAGTTGAAGGTAGTAGGAATGGTGTAATTCAGTTGGTAGGAGAGAGAATTTATAAGACTTGATGTTATTCAGCTGTAAGGTTGAGGGAAATGAAACTAAGGGCTGTAGATATGCTTTAGGTTCCTGTCCTGAGCAACTGAGTAGAAGGATAAAAGAAATAATAGAAGGAAGAGTAAACTTGGGGCAGTGGGGGGGGGGGGGGGGGCAGAGATTCATTTTTACATGCAATATAAACATGTATAGAGACATAGATGCAAATGTAGATAGAGGTATACTTCATCTGGACCTATGCATAGTACTTTTCAGGGCTGAACGAACATCAGAGAGCATCTGGGGAACGCTTCAAAAATCCTACTCAGAACTCACGTCATTCCTATCGAATGGTGGGCCTTGAGTACGTATATTTTGTAAAAGCTCCTTAGATGGCTCTGACATGAAACAACATTTGAAAATAATTGGAAACTAAAAGAGAGACAATGGAAACTGTGCAATTTGAGTCAGAAATATTGCAAATTGTAGGCCTAAATGTTACCAGATTTATATCTCTTCATACTCCATTCACTGTAATATAGAGATGACAACATATGATGGGATTATAAAAGTGACTGTGGTGATCAACAAAAATTATTCTTAATACACAATATGCTATCAATATATCGCACGCTCCTTTTTGCCTTTCACTTTGAGCAATTATCTGTGAAAAGAAAGAGACATAACGTTAACCTTTTTGAAAAAGATATTGTATTAAATGAAAGGTACAAAAAAATGATATGAGAAGATTTTCTTTTTCTGTTTTAACCTATAGAAAGAGAGCAGGTGACAATAAGCACAATTAAAAGAACTAATGTATAATTAGATAATGGTGGTAATTTTCATATGTAGAGGGTGAGATAGTGTCCTTTCTCAATCAATAAGATAGTGTGTATGATCTGAAGTTATTTTGCTCTCTGCTATTTCATTTGCTACACTTGATTCATTTTATCTTCAGTTTGAAATAATATCCTGTAATTTCTAGTCTACCTGATATTTTTATGTGAATGAATTATTCCTGGGAAACTGTATCTAAAAATCATTGACCTGAAAAATTTCAAATTATTAAATTCTTAGCTTATCTCCATGGAATAAATTTTCATTACAAATTCTTTAAAATTATTGTTTTCAATATATTTCTAGCCAATTTCATATTCAGGATTATTTTTTAAAAATCTCAGTTCTTAAAAAAAAAACTCAGTTCTAATCAATAACATTAATACTCATAATATGGATTTTAAAATAGGCTCTGTAGCAACTGTAATTATGTTCTATTGATGACAGCATATTGAAATCACATCATTAAATGTCTCTGTTTAGAATGAATTCATAGCACATTTTATTCAGTATAATATCTTTGGAAATGACTTCCCAGTGACTTCAATAGTGAAGCAACTATTTCACTTAAAATATACTCCAAGCTATCAATTTGAAATTTCATCAAAAGTGTGTCCAGGCAAGCTGCAGAAAAAATCTTTGCTGAAAATTTTCCTATAGAAGCTTCACTTCACTAAATATCATTAAAGAATTTATTACTTTTATCAAAAATTCCACAAATAATTGTAGGCTTTAAAGACTTCAATATTCATATTATTTCATATAAATGCCAGTTTCATTATTTCCATGTTTATTGTATTACTTGCGAATACACTGGGAAATGATAATTATATTTATTAATGATTTTCATGGATATGAATGAATTATTTAAGTACATTATAATATGTATATTTTTCCATGACAATAAAATGTGTCTTAAATCATATTTCATCTTTTTCAACAGATGGCTTCCTTGAATATTGGGAGAGCCGGTGCTTGTGTAGTAGTCATCAAGCAACCTTGACTTATATTTTTGGAGAGATTTTATTTGCTGGAGTGGTTATTTTTATATCAGAGGGCAAGAATGAGAACTGGAGATGAAAATTCTTCAAGAAAAAAGATTTTGGTAGATTTATCTACTGAGATCAAAAGAGGTAGAAGATGAAACAGAATTATGGGAAACAAGAGAACATCAAACTGCTGCGGGAACACTATCTGGTCGTATGTTAGTTCAGGAATGGTTATTGGTAATTTGTTTTGTATTGTAGCATACAATAACTAGAGTTACCAAAGGCTCGTTTTTCTTGGGCAATTAAAAGGAGAGATAAAGATTTGTGACATGGATAATTTCATGACTAAAGCTCGTTCAGTGTTCTATAATCTGTGATGATATTCCAGAGGTTTTCAAGAGTAGAAGACATGATATTTCATCTGACAGAATCCGATTGATTCTGCCCTAATTTCCTAATCAGATGTGGTCATACCAGGAGGTGGAATGATGCTTTATTAAACAAATATGCTTTTTCCTAATTTTCCTAAACTTTGAGGGCAATTAGAGAAACAGATTCATGCTTGCCTCTTGCACTCAGAAAACAAATCAAAGCTGCATATATCATCCAGGAGGATGGTTGAATTTTATTGCAACTGTATTCGCAATTTGAAGTTGGCAAACACAAGGATTGTTTTCATTAAGCTTACCATAATGCTTTGCTTTTTGATCACACTGAGAATCAATACTATTAAAGGCTTTTGCCTTATGATGAGTTCAGTGTAAGCATGGAAACCAGTTATTCTGAATGTTTTATATATATATATATATATATATATATATATATATATATATCTCCATTGCATGTTGAAGTCCTTTAGAATTTTGTTCATAAAATATCTTAGAATTTTGAGGGAGAAATGTATGATACATTCATTTGCAGTGTTAATGGCCATTGTCAGAAGGAGGGCAGACTTCAGACCCTCATTCCCTACTTTTCAAACTTGGTACATTAATAAGCACATTATTTTATGCCAAATGTTTGTAATTGTTTAAAGCATATAGTGGAAATGTTATACAATGTCTTCAATAGCTCCAGGTAAATGTTAAATATAATTAATAAATAATAAAAAATTTGCTTTTATCGGTGTATTTTTTTTCAACAAATTTTAATTCAGAACAGAATAAAAACCTTGACAAGTTATTTTGCAAAAATAGGCAAGTTTTGTTGCTTGGCCTCTCATAAATCAAGGAGTATATATTTTCATCAAAATAAGCTTATCTCCTCCTAAATACTATGCTGACACAAAGTGCAATCTCTATTGATTTTGTGTGTGTGTGTGTGATTACTCACTTGAGACAGTTAGCAATAATGCTTAGAAAATTCATATCCCATAATGAAAGTCTTGATAATCATGCAGGAACTATCAATAGAAAGAAATTCCCTCATTTTGAGTCAGTGTAAAACATGTAATTGAGTGTTATTGTTGGGTAGTGGAAAAATACCAAAAACCTAGAAACCAAAGAAAATATTGATAGTTTATGTAAAGGAAATATTAGGAAATCTAATGTTTTCCAGTGTGTATATGTGATCAAATGTTATCAGTCACATTTTATTTTAGAAAATAACATAATTATAAATACAAGATGTTAAGGAAGTATCAGTGATTTTTAATTGTAGTTAAAAGATGTATAGCATGAAATGCATATTTTAGCCATTTCAAATTGTGAAGTTTAGAATTTTTTTTTTTGCCTATGTGTTCTCTTCAATACATAGAGCATGTGGATAATATCAGCTAACTGGAGTGGACAACTTATACTTGAAATGTTAAAGAATAGAGGGGAAAGTAAAATGGTGTATATCTATTTTTCAACCATTAAAAGTTTGTGGCAGTCATATTTAAAACTTGGTTAATACATTTATCAATGTTTTTACAAATAATTTTTTCCCTAAGAGAAATATTCCACCAAACAAATTTGCTGTATCTAACCAAATATTTTCTATATGCGAGACATATTAGCTTGCTGATGCTTGCATTTCATACTATGAGCATACACATCCAGTTTACCATTCAAGGAAACTGAAGAGCAGTTTGGGAAATAAACTCAAAGCTTATGTAACATAGGAAGAATGGATATTATTATTATTTTTTTTTTTTTTTAGGAAGAATGGATATTATTGTGTCATTTACTAAAAATATATTGTCCACCAAGGTTACATGCTAAATGAGTTTCAGGATCTACCACTTACCCTGCTATGACTCCAATCCACGATTCTTGAAACATAACTTTATCAACTGGTAATTCAGCTATGCTAAACACCCCACTTTGGGGTGAAATTTCTGCTAAAGACAGGATTTACTATTTGGCTGTTTAACTAATAAGCTATACCTAGAGAAAAGAAGCATGCTAATAGTAAATATTATCAACGTGGCTAGTTTTTTCAAATATACTATTCAGGATTTTTATAACATTAATGTCTCTGAAGCATAACTTATTTTTATAAGTAGTTCTACTTAATCTTCAAATATAGTATTTTTTTTAAAATTTTCCTGGTCCCACCACATATCATGTGGGATCTTATTTCCACAGACGAGGGATCAAAACTGCTACCTCTGTGGTGGAAGTGCAGAGTCCTAACCACTGGACCACCAGGGAAGTCTCTGTGTAATCTTCAAATATTTTCAATGTTAATGATTACTATTAATGATACTAGAAATATATAATATACAATTGTCCCACTCTATCTATGGGGCATTGGCCAAGGGCCTGCCCTGGGTATCATAGTCTGTAGATGCTCAAGACCTATAGTCATGATTCACATCCGTGGGTCCCACCAACCTCAGACTGTGTAGTACTGTATTTATTGAAAAAAAATATCCATATACAAGTTAATCCATGCTGTTAGAATCCATGTTGTTCAAGGGTTAACTATAGCTCAAAATTATTTATAAAATATGCAAGCACATCCTAGTGTCCATACATGGTAGCACTGGAATTTTTAATGTCACACATTAAAATCCAATATAACACAAATTTACAGCTTGAATGTAATAAAAAATAATATTTGTATGTTACTCCTGGGTAGATACTGCAACAAAGACCAAATAAGACTAGAAGCATTGGTAAAATCAGCTGAGAATGTCTAAGGAAGTTAAATTATTAATTACTTTATGTATAGCTTGAAGAAAAAAAATCTATTTAGAAAATAAAATATTTAGGTAATCTACTAAAATCTATGATAAAACAATAACTTAGAAAATTAACATTTACATATAGGCTAAAACATAGTGTTGAAATATCTAATCATATTTCTAGATTGAAATGTTACTAAAAAATTTTTAAGATTTTGAGGCTTTGGGGAACTCTTTTAAACATATCCATGTCACTCTTTAAAACTATGCATAGTGATTTTAGTATTTTAAAAGATGTGAAAGAAGCAGTAGAAGTAATAAGATAAATAAGAATCAAAGTTAATCTTTTTGGCAAGAAGTGAAACAATTTGCTATCCCCAAAATACCTTTTTTGGGGTATTTGGACATAAGGATTATCCTCAACTGGCTATTTTTTTAAGAAACAGCAGACACAGGATAATCTCTGAAAACTAGGTAGACATTTTGTTAGAGACATTTGTATTTATATGAGAAATTTCACTTGTAAGGGCATCTCCCTCTCTGTACAAGAAGAGGATGACTACATATCTAGAGACTCTAACAATGGAAAAAGCAAATCTGATTAACCACCTTACCCTACTTACTGGGATTTTACTGCTCCCATTAGTGGCTCCTCCACACTCCAGTCTCTTCTTTTGTCTTTAGCTTAAAATAATAAGCTTTGCTAAATGATTTTAATGCTTTTCTAGATATGAGAAGATGCCAAAAAAAAAAAAAAAAAAAAAACACACAAAAGGGCTCAAAAAATTTTCTGAAAATATCTAACTATGTAAAGACCTGTTTTGTCAGTTTTTCCCAAAGCACAGAGTGCCTCATTCCTGATATCTGCCTTAAATATATTTCAGGATGATTTTTAAGTTCATCGACTGCAGTGGCTAGGGACTTCACCCTTATTAAAGAAAACGGTGAGTGACAATTTTTCATTCACACAGGTGATGGTCATCTCACTTTATTTTATGAATATGATATCTTTAATTCCTTAAGACTTTGATAGTAAAAGAATACTTGTTTCCTATTTCACTGCTATATGATTTTTTTTCCTAACACTCTTGGTCTTTTTCACTGTTTATTATTCCTCTAAATGGTAGTGAACCAGTAGTATTGCAATAGATTGGTGATAGTGGTGGGAAAATAAATTAAGTAAACAAAAAAACTTCTCCAATCCAGAAAACCTTGCCACAAAAGTACTAGAAAAAAAATTTATTATTTAAAAAGTATAAAACCAGAATGTAAAACACATCACACATAACACTGTATGAGGTGGCAAAGATAGAAAGCTCATCCTTTTCTGTAGCCAAGCAGGCACAACTCATTAGACATTTTTTTTTTTTTTTCAAAATAAGAAATAAGAAAATTTTTTCAAAATAAGAAAGTTCCTCTTCTTAAGTAAGAGGAGCTGAACATTTGTCATATAGTTCATCCTAACTTTACTCAGTAGTTGCTTAAAAAAAAAATAAAAAAACTACTAATGTGACTTGTTAAACTTGAACACCAATTTCAGCCATTATTTCTCTATAAACTATTTACAACTCAGTTTTCTCAGTGAAGGTACCAACTAAGGAGTCAGTAATCCTGTACTCCAGGATAAACTATATTAGGAATAAAAGTAATTTTTTTTTCTCATCTACTTTTATTTTGTCTAATTTTTCAATGGGTTCAAAAACTAAGTGAGGAGGAGTATACTATACATTGGATTCCCTCCAAGCCCAAGCAGCAAAGGTTCAGTTCAGTTCAGTCGTTCAGTCATGTCAACTCTTTGAGACCCCATGAACTGCAACCGCCAGATCTCCCTGTCAATCACCAACTCCCAGAATCCACCCAAACCCATTTCAATAGAGTGGGTGATGCCATCCAACCACCTCATCTTCTGTCATCCCTTCTCCTGCCTTCAATCTTTCCCAGCATCAGAGTCTTTTCAAGTGAGTCAGCTTTTCACATCAGATGGCCAAAGTATTGGAGTTTCAGCTTCAGCATCAGTCCTTCCAATGAACACCCAGGACTGATCTCCTTTAGGATGGACTGGTTGGATCTCCTTACAGTACAAGCTAGGTGAAATGTGGATATGGTAAGCAGATAATTCCAATTACGAAATCTTACAATTTTTACAAAGGAAGATATATGCAAGAGAGATTGTATGTTCATTCTATGCCCATTATTTTGCAATCTGTTTTAGTCTTACTGGGACCGGATAGGACAGAAGCAATCCCTGGTCTCAAGGAGCCAACTTTGGCTTACGATTCTTATTCACCTTCATTCTCCTAAGATGATAAGTTCAAGTTTGCTTGGGAACTAACGATCAACTTGCCTGTGTTAAGAAACAAGTCAGCCAAGTAAATTTGAAGATCTAATTGACTTTATTCAATGATTCATGAACTGGGCGGCACCCCATTTAGGAACTAGAAGAGAGCTCAGAGAGGGTTATACAAAATGGAAGCACTTTATAGGAAGGACATAAGGCAAAGGAGCTATTGGCAAAAGAAATAATTATGTTTAGGCCAAGATGTCTTCTTTGGTCGGGGGAGGAAATATCATAGGTCTTATTAGGCAGATTGCCTCTTCTTTCCCTTGGGAATAGTGAAAGTCTTACCTGAGAGATTACTTCATTGGTGATGATCAGAAAATTCTGAACTGCTTGATTAAAATTACATTTATGAAAGTCAAAATGGCGATTAGGTTAGGTATTAAATCTATGTTTGGTATCATGGACTTTAGCACAAGCAATACTGTTTTAGGCCTACAGTCTTCATTTTAATACTTAGAAGGGTAAACCATTTCCCTTGCCTACTGAGAAAGTTGTATTTTCAAAATGAATTATATTTAGAATTGGTATATTAGCTCAGTTGGTAAAGAATCCGCCTGCCATGCAAGAGACTCTGGTTTGATTCCTGGGTCTGGAAGATACAGTGAAGAAGAGATAGGCTACCCACTCCAGTATTCTTGGGCTTTCCTGGTGTCTCAGTTAGTAAAAACTCTGTCTGCAATGTGGAAGACCTGAGTTCAATCCCTGGGTTGGGAAGATCCACTGGAGAAGGGAATGGCTATCTACTCCAGTATTCTGGCCTGAAGAATTTCATGGACTGTATGGGGTTGCAAAGTTGGACATGACTGAGCAACTTTCATTTTCACTTTCATATAGATAATGGAGAAAATAAAACTCACATCATCAACATCTTTTGTATTAAACTCACATCATCAACATCTTTTGTATTAAACTCACATCATTAACATCTTTTGTATTAAACTGAGGGAAACTATTAAAAAGTTTGTGTTGGGAGCCAAGATAGCAGAGGAGAAGAGGCAGAGTTCACATCTCCCCAGAATTAGGCCAATTGCTAGATGCTGGTGAAGGGACCACACTAGCCAGGCTGATGGGAGGAATCCCCAAGAAACCAGTAGGATTTCAGGGGAGAGAGTAGCGGGAGAAATGGAGATGGGTCTGGGCTGGCACATCTGACTGGCAGCTGGGGAAGAGGAGATGTTCACATGACTGGAGTGGCAGACTTATCTCAGGGTGACTCAGTGGGGAAGGAGGGACTCTTGGGGCTTGGAGGATTGGGGATAACATTCCTGATGTTTCCTCCATCCACTTGGCTAGGGGAGCCTACTGGGGTCCCAGGCCTGGACCTATGCCCTCTGATCTCCCACTGCCTGTGTGGAGCCTGGTGCCACCGGAGCAGGGAAGAGGAGGAATCTGATGGACTGAGAGAGACTCTTAAGCTTTGATGTGTTGGGTTAGCTGCCTGACTTTCCTCTGCTGAAGCCTGGGCCAGATTTCTCACCATCCAAGCCCAGAGGTACTCCAGGGTCCCTCTGAGTCAGACTGAGGCTCGGATTTGCCCCCGCACACACAGAACCACCCCGGCCCAGACACTTTTCTGGCATCATGGATCCTGAACCTAGACCCCGCCCCCACCTAAGCCCTGCCACTCACAGCCAACACTTTTCCTGATTTATTGTTTCGGAGGGGGTTTGTTTTTTAGGTTTTTTGTTTGTTTGTTTTTGCTTTACTTTTGTTCTTTGCTATTGGGGTTATGTTTTATTTCTGATGGTTTTTTCATATATCTTCTTAGTTTTCTAATACACCTGTTAGTTTCCAGATTTATTTTATTTTTTATTACTTGTTATTGTTCTCCTTTTCTCATCCTCTATTTTTCTTTGTGCCATGCCATGTGGCATGTGGGATCTCAGTTCAACGACCAGGGACTGGTTGAGCTTCTGTGGTGGGGGCAGTTAGTTTGAAACACTGGACTAACCTCAGATCCCAGGGAATATTAATTGGAGTGAGGTCTCCCAGAGATCCACATCTCAACACTGAGACAGTGCTAACCAACTATGTTCAAACCTACTTTGAACCTACTTTGACCTGGAAACCTCAGGCCAAAAAACCTGTAATACAGAAACACCATCCCACGCATCACAAAAAAAAAAAAAAAAAAAGAAAGAAAGAAATGAGACAAGAAAAAAAAATATGTAACAGATAGACAGGCAAGGTAAATACCTGAAAAACCAAAACAATGAATAAGAAATAGGTATCCTATCTGGAAAATAATATATAGTAAAGATAGTAAAGATGATCCTGAATATTAGAGATAAAATGGAAAAAAAAATTCAAGAAACATTTAATGAACACCTGGAAGAATTAAACTGCTCCAGTCATGTCTGCCTCTTTGTGACCCCATGGGCTACTGCACACGAGGCTCCTCTGTCCATAGGATTCTCCAGGCAAGAATACTGGAGAGGATTACTATACCTTCCTGCAGGGGATCTTCCAGGTCCAGGATTGAACCTGCAGCTTATTATGTCTGTGCATTGGCAGGCAGGTTCTTTACCACTGGTGCCACATGGCTTCTCTCATGGCTCAGTGGGTAAGCAATCTTCCTGCAATGCAGGAGACACAAGAAAAATAGGTTTGATCCCTGGGTTGGTTAGATCCTTTGGAGAAGGAAATGGCGACCCACTCCAGTGTTCTCACCTGGAGAATCCCATGGACAGAGAAGACTTGTGGGCTATAGCCCATGGGATACCAGAGTTGGACATGACTGAGTGACTACCACGACTATCACATACTAAAAGAACTAAAGAATAAACAAACAGTGATGAACAACACAATAACTGAAATTAAAAATACTCTAGAAGAAATCAATTGCAGAATAACTGAGGCAGATGAACAGATAAGTGAACTGGGAGATAGGATGGTGGAAACAACTGCTGAAGAGCAGAATAAAGAAGAAAGAATGTAAAGAATATGACAGTCTCAAAGACTTCTGGTACAATAATAAATGCATCAACATTTAAATTATACTTGTCCCAGAAGAGTAAGAGAAATAGAAAGGGTCTAAGAAAAATTGCAAAGATCATAGTCAAAAACATCCTGAACATGGGGAGAGGAAATAAAATAACTAACCAAGTCAGAAAGCAGAGTCCGATACATAATAAGCCCTAGAAGAATCACATCAAAACACATATTAATCATAGAACCAAAAATTAAACACAAAGAAAAAAATATTAAAAGCAACAAAGGAAAAGCAAAAAGTAACATAAAATGTGTGTGTGGGGTGTGTGTGTGTGTGTGTGTGTGTGTGCATACATTCACTAAGTTGCTCCTACTGTATCTGACTCTTTGCCAACCCATGGACTGTAGCCCACCAGACTCCTTGGTCCATAGGGTTCTCTATGCAATATACTGGAGTGGGTTACCATGCCCTCCTCCAGTGAATCTTCTCAACCCAGGGACTTTAACCCATGTCTCTCATGCCTCCTGCATTGGCAGGTGGGTTCTTTACCCACTAGTGATACTTGGAAAGCCCTAACATGCAAGGGAATCCCCACAAAACTATCAGCTGATTTTTCAGAGGAAACCATTCAGGCCAGAAGGAAGAGTCAGGATATATTTAAAGTGATGAAAAGTAAAAAAACAAAAACAACAACAAAAATACACACAAAGCAAAAGCCTACGACCAAGATTACACTGTCTAACAGGGTCTCATTCAGGTTTAATGAAGAAATCAGAAACTTTACAGGCAAGCAAACACTAAGAAAACTCAGCACCAATAAACCAGACTTACAATAAATGCTAAACAAACTTCTCTAAGCAAGAAATGCAAGAGAAGAAAAAGACACAAAAACAAACCTAAAATAATTAAGAAAATGGTAACAGGAATATACATATCAATAATTACCTTAAATGTAAATGGATTACCCTTTTACACCATTGACATGAAAGTAAATTGGTACAGCCACTATGGAGAACAGTATGGAGGTTCCTTAGAAGAACTAAAAATCGTGCTACCTTATTACCCTGCAATCCCAGTCTTGGGCATATACTTGGAGAGAAACATGATTAAAAAAGATACAAACACACTAGTGTTCAATGCGACACTGAAATTGGTCAAGACATGGAAGTAAACTTAATGTCCATTGACAGAGGAATGGATAAAGAATATGTGGTACAAATATACAGTGGAATAATACCCAACCGTTAAAAATGAAATAATGCCATTTGAAGCAACACGAGTAGACCTGTAGATTGTTTTACAGTAAGTCAGACAAAGAAGGAGAATTGCCATATGCATCCCTTGTATGCAAAAAAAAAAAAAAAAAAAAGGAAAAAAAGATACAGATGAACTTACTTACAAAACATAAATGACTCACAGACTTAGAGAACAAACTTGTGGTTGCCAGGTGGGAAGGATGTGGGAAAGGGATAGTTAGGAAGTCCGGGACCAACATGTACACATTGATATGTTAAAATGTATAGCCAACAGGCTTTTATTGTATAGCACGGGGAACTCTGCTCAATATTACATGGCGGCCTGGATGGGAAGAGAGTCTAGAGGCAAATGGATACATGTATATGCATGGCTGAATCCCTTTGCTGTCCAATATTGTTAGTTGGCTATACTCTCATGTAAAATAAAAAGTTTAAAGCAATATAAGTAGATTAAATACTCAAACCAAAAGACACAGACTGACTTAATGGATACAGAAACAAGACCTGTGTAGATACTGCCCAGAAGAAACTAATTTCAGATTTGGGACACATACAAGCTGAAAGTGAGGGCATGGAAAAAAATATTCCATGCAAAATGAAATCAAAAGAAAGCTGAAATAACAATATTTATAAAATAGACATTGAAATAAAAACTATTACAAGAGATAAAGACAAGACATTGACCAAAGGATCAACTCAAGAAGCCAATATAGTGACTATATATATTTATGCATTCAGTATAGGAACATCTCAATACATAAGACAAACACTAACAACAATAAAAGGAGAAATTGGCAGTAAGATAATGATAGTGTGGGACTTTAACACTCTAGTTATGCCAATAGGTCATCCAAACAAAAAATAAATAATGAAAAACAAGTTTTAAATAACACAATAGGTCAGATAGATTTAACACATATTTATAGGACAAGCCAATCTTAAGTATCCAAATAAATTTTCTTCTAAAGTGCACATGGAATCCTTTCCAGTAGAGACCACATCTTGGGTCACAAATCAAGCCACAGAAAATGTAAGTAAATTGAAATCTGATGAAGCATCTTTTAAAAGCACAGTGCTAGGAGATTACAAATCAGGTACAGAAAACAAACAAACAAACAAACAAACAAACACATTACCTAAATAGAGCACAGAAGAAGTCGGTAGAAGAATAAGATGGAGAGATGGCCAGCAGCCTCCAAAATCCACCTCCCAAAACTCAAGATTCAGAACAACTCCTACAAATCAACCTCTAGGTGATAGCAGAAGACTGCAGGCCTCCAGGGGGGTTAGGCTAAGCTCCCTGGAATAAGGTAGGAGAGAGGATGGAGACATTAAAAGGGAAATGATGATGGGAGTTGTGCCCCAAGGGAGGGAGGGAGTTGTGAAACAGGAAGAGTTCCTGTGCACTGAGCAACTCCCTCACAGGGGGCCCCAAAGAGGAGCTGCAGAATCTGGGAAAGCCAGGCAAAGCTGGGACTTAGAGGGCAAAACCAGAGAAAGCCGCACTCCTCAGTCCATAAACAGCTCACAGACTATGGCCCCGACCAAATGGCAGGCTCAGGGAACCAACGGAAGCCCACAGAAGTCCCGTGGTGCAGAAGGTGGGCCAGGATGTTGAATGAGGTATGGCATAAAAATCTCTGCAGCACACACAACCCTTGTGGTCAGAGAGCAGGTCCAGGGAGATGAAAGAAGAACACACAAACTTTGCAACATAGAGGGTGAGCCCAGTGAGCCAAATCAAACGCTCACAAGCTCCAGGACATAGGAGGGCCCAGTGAGCCAAAACAAATGCACACAAACCCTGCAACACAGATGGCGAGCTCAGGGAGCTGAGGGAAGCCCACAGAAGTCTCTACGATGCTGAGGGCAAGGCTGGGAGCTGAGAAAAGATCCACATAAGTCTTTACTTAGCAAACTTCAGCTTGCAGTGCAGGGCAGGATCAGGGAACAGAAGCACCAGCAAAGATTACAAGGACAAGTAGGGGGCTGGTGGCAGTAAGGATATGCTGAGAGGGCCACTTCCATGTGGTTGCAGAAATGGACATGCCTAACACTGCCAAGGCTAAAAAGACTGCTCAAAGACATATAAAATCCATAGACACCCCCAAAACCTACTCCTGGACACCACACTGCCCTTCAGACAGAAGAGATCCATCTCCATCAAACAGAACACAGGCACTAGCTCTCCCAACCAGGAAAACATTACAGAACTAATCCAAACCCATCCACAGGGGCAGATTTCACAACAAAGAATTACGATTTTGACAACTTTTTATCATTTTCTTTTTTCTTATAAGTCACGCTGTTTATTTCTCCCACATATTTCTACCTTCACACTAGTCTTTTGCTGTGGTGTTTTACTCTTTGATTTTCTTGTTAAAAATAATAATAATAATAATAAGACTTTTTTCCACCTTTTTTTTTTTGTGATTTTTCTGATTTTGGTTTTTATATATTTCACTGCCTTTCATCTAGTTATTTACTGCCTGTAGCTATTCCTGAATATATATAAATCTCTTTCACATATGTCTATTTATCTTTGCTTTTCTATTTTTTCTTTTCTCTCCTTTCTTTACCTCTCTTTCTCCCCTCCTTTTCTCTTTTTTTTCTCTTTTTCTTCTCCTTTTTTTCCTTCACTTTCTCTTTCCTCACCATGTAAGTTGAATTGCTGTGTTCTCTTTGCTGTATTCCTCAGTTGGCAATCTTCTCAGGCTCAGTTTTCCAGACTGAATGTTAATTTGCTCTGCTTTATTTGGTTGATATCACTTTTGGTTTCCCTTGTTCACCAAGTCAATCTCCTGTATTCTTTTCTTTTTAACACTTTGGTTATAACTCTGTGTCAAAGGGTGTGTACATGTCCCATTATTTCTGTAATTACCTACTTGATCTCCTCCCACTAGAACACAGGCACAAGTCACCTCTAACAAGAAGTCAATACAAATCAATCAACCAACCTTTCCCTCCAAGGACAAAAACCAAAAGGAAAAAAGAATACAACCATAAAGCCTGGGGAAAGCAGACCTCAAGCAGAGCAAGTTAGGAAAAAGCAAAAATAAAAAAAAAAAAAAAAAAGAAAAAGAAAAGACAGAGAAATACAGCACAAAAGAAAGAAAAAGACAGAAATTCACAAGACCAAATAAATGAAGAGGAAATAAGTCAACTACCTGAAAAAAGAATTCAGAATAATGCTAGTAAAGATGCTCCAAAGACTTGAAAATAGAATGGAGAAGATGAAAGAACAATTAACACAGTTAATACAATCACCAAGGACATAGAAGACATAAAGAAGCAAACAGAGATGAATAACACAATTACTGAAATTAATACTTTAGAAGGAATCAACAGCAGAATAGTTGAGGCAGAATAATGGATAAGTGAGCTGGAAGATAGAACAGTGGAAGTAACTAGTGAAGAGCAGAATAAATAAAAAGAATGAAAAGAATTAAGGATAGCCTCAGAGACTATCCTTGGGACAGTCTTGGGACAGTTCCAATATTTTGGGACAATATTAAACACACAAACATTTGAGTTATAGAGATCCCAGAGGAAGAAGAAAAGAAGAAAAGCACTGAGAAAATTTTTGATGAAATTATAATTGAAAACTTCCACAGCATGGAAAAAGAAATAATCAATTCCAAGAAAAACAGAGAGTGCCTTACAGGATAAACCCAAAGAGAAACACATTGAGACACATATTAATAAAGCCAACAGTAAAGATTAAACACAAAGAAAGAATATTAAAAGCAGCAAGGGAAAAGCTACAAGTAACATGCAAGGGAAAATCCATACAGTTAACACTGAATATGCGTCAGAAGGGAATGGCACAAAATATTTAGAGTACTGGAAAAAAAAAAAAAAACTACATCCATGATATCCATGATTACTCTGCACAGTAAAGATCTCATTCAAAATTGATGGAGAAATCAAAATCTTCACAGATAAGAAAAGTTAACAATTTATCTCCACCAAACCAGCCTTACAACAAATACTAAAGGGACTACATAGTCAGTAAACACAAGAGAAAGGAAAGAACTATGAAAAGAAATCCAAAACAATTTAGAAATGCCAATAGGAACACACACTTACATTTACACACACACACACACACACACACACACACACAAACATATATAATTATTTTAAATGTAAAAGGATTAAATGCACCAGTGGAAAGATACAGACTTAGTGAATGGATACAAAAACAAGACGGATATATATGCTGCCTACAAGAGATGCACTGCAGGCCTAGAGAAACATACAGACTGAAAGTAAAAGGATGGAAAAAGATACTCTATGCAAATAAAAACCAGAAAGAGCTGGAGTGGCAATCCTTATTTCAGACAAAGTAGACTTTAAAATAAAGAATATTATAACAGACAAAGAGGGACACTACATAAAGATCAAGGGATAAATGCAAGAAGAAGACATACAAGTTGTAAACATTTATGCACCCAACATAGGAGCACCTCAATACATAAGGCAAACATTAACAGGATAAGAGGGGAAATTGACAGTAATGCAATAATAATAAGGGACTTTAACACCCCACTTTACCAATGGACAGATCATCAAAAGAGAGAATCAATAAGGAAACACAAACATTAAATGAAATATTGGACCAAATGGACCTAATTGATATCTTCAGGACTTTCCATCCAAATACAGAAGAATAAAAGTTCTTCTCAAGTGCACATGAAGCATTCTCCAGGATAGACCACATCATGGGCCACAAATCAAGCCTCAGTAAATTTAAGAAAACTGAAATCATTTCAAGTATTTTCTCTGATCACAATGCTATGAGAATAGATATCAGCTACAGGAAAAAGAAAAACTGCAAAAACAAACTCATGAAGATTAAACAATGCATTACTAAATAATGAAGAGGTTGCTGAAGAATTAAGAAGGGAAATTAAAAAAAAAAAATCCTAAAAACAAATGGCAAATGAAAACATGATGACCCAAAACCTATGGAATTCAGCAAAAGCAATTCTAAGAGGGAAGTTTATAGCAATACAACCCTACTTCATAAAATAAGTAAAGCATTGAATACACAACTCAGCTCTACATCTAAAGTAGCTGGAAAAAGAAGAACAAAATACCCCAAAGCCAGCAGAAGGAAAGACATCATAAAGATCAGAGCAGAAATAATTGAAAAAGAAATGAAGGAAGCAATAGCAAGAGCAATAAAACTAAAAATTGGCTGTTTGAGAAGATAAACAAAATTGACCACTAGCCAGAGTCATCAAGAAAAAAAGGGAGAAAAATCAAATCAGCAAAATTAGAAACAAAAAAAGAGAGGTTACATACAACAGACAACACAGAAATACAGAAATAAAAAGGGTCCTAAGAGAATATTATGAGCAACTACATGCTAATAAAATGGACAACCTAGAGGAAATAGACAGATTCTTAGAAAAGTTCAACCTCTTAAGACTGAACCAGGAAGAAATAGAAATTAAGAACAAGTCAATTGCAAACACTGAAAACAAAACCGGGATCAAAAATCTCAAAAACAAAAGCCCAGGGCCAGATGGCTTCACAGGGGAATTCTATCAAACATTTAGAGAAGAGTTAATGCTTATTTTCCTAGAACGCTTCCAAAAAAATTGCAGAGGAAGGAACACTCCCAAAGTCATCCTATGAGACCAGAATCACCCTGATACCAAAGTCAGGCAAAGGCAACACACAAAAAAATTGCAGGCCAATATCACTGATGAACAGAGAGGCAATATCCTAAAAAAAAAAAAAAAAATTCCAGCACACAGAATTCAACCACACATTAGAAAACTCATGAGCCATGATCAAGTCAGGTTTATTCTAGGGATGCAAGAATTCTTCAATATATGCAAATCAATCAAAGTGACACATTATATTAACCAATTGAAATATAGAAATGATATGATCATTACAATAGATGTAGAAAACGCCTTTGACAAATGTTACCACTCATTTATGAAAAAAAAAAAAAAAGCTTCAAAAGTGGGTATAGAAGAAACCCACTCAACATAATAAAGGTAATATTTGATAAGTCCACAGAAAACATTATTCTCAATGGTGAAAAACTGAAAGTGTTCTCCTAAGATAAGGAACAAGAAAAAGGCGTCCACTCTCATCACTTTATTCAACATAGTCTTGGAAGTCCTAACTACAGCAATTAGAGAAGAAAAAAAAAGAATAATAAAAGTAATACAGATCAGAAAAGAAGTAAAGCTCTCACTATTTGCAGATGATATGATAGTATACATAGTAAGCCAAAAAGAAACTATCACAAAATTACAAGAGCTTCTCAGTGAATTTAGAAAAGTTGTTGGATACAAGGCCAATACACATAGATCACTTGCACTCCTACGTAATAACAATGAAAAAATCAGAAAAAGAAATTAAGGAATCAATCCCATCCACCATTGCAACAAAAAGAATAAAATATATAGGAATAAATCTACCTAAGGAGACAAGAGAACTATATACAGAAAATTACAGGACACTGATGAAAGAAATCAAAGACAACCTAAATAGATGGAGAGCTATTCCTTGTTCTTGGGTGGGCAGAATCAATATTGTGAAAATGGCTATACTACCAAATGCAATCTTACAAATTCAATGTGATCCCTATCAAATTACCAATGACATTTTTCACAGAACTAGAACATAAAATTCACAATTTATATGGAAACACAAAAGACCCCAAATAGTCAAACCAGTCTAAAGAAAGAAGAATGAGGATGAAGGAATCAACTTTCCTGACTTCAAACTCTACTACAAAGATACAGTCATCAAGACAGTATGGTACTGGCACAAAAACAGAAATGTAGACCAATAAACAGCATAGAGATCTCAAAGATAAACCCACACAGATATGGGTTCCTTATTTTTGATAAAGGAAGCAAAAATATACAATGGGGCAAAGATAGCCTCTTCAGTAAGTGGTTCTGGGAAAACTGGATAGCTACATGTAAAAGAATGAAGTTAGAACACTTCCTAACACCATACAAAAAGATTAACTTAAAATGAATTAAAGTCTTAAATGCAGGACCAGGAACTATAAAACTTTTAGAGGAAAACTCAGGCATAACACTCAATGCTATAAATCAAAGCAAGATCCTTTATGATCCACCTTTTACAGTAATGGAAATTAAAAAAAAAAATAAGCAAGTGGAATCTAATTAAACATAAAAGTTTTTGCACAGCAAAGAAAATTACAAACAAGGTGAAAAGACAACCTTCAGAATCAGACAAAATAATGAGTAAAGGAAACAGTTGACAAGGAGTTAATTTCCAAAATATATACAAACAAGTCAATACCTAAAAACAAACAACCCACAACCCAATCAAAAGGTGGGGAAAAGACGTAAGCACATATTTCTCCAAGACATACTTCTAAAATAACACATTAAAAGATGCTCAACGTTGATCATTATTAGAAAAATGCAAAATCAATCAAAACTACAATGAGAAACCACCTCATGCTGGTCAGAATGGCTATCATCAAAAAGTCTAAAGCAATAAATGCTGGAGAGGGTGTGGATAAAAGGGAACTCTCTAGCACTGCTGGTGGGAACGTAACTTGATACAGCCACTATGGAAGATGGTATGGAGATTCCTTTAAAACTAGGAATAAAACCACCATATGACCCAACAATCACACTCCTAGGCATATACCCTGAGGAAACCAAAACTGAAAAAGACACAAGTACCCCAACGTTCATTGCAGCACTATTTACAATAGCTAGAACTTGAAAGCAACCTAGATGTCCATTGACAGATGTATGGATAAAGAAGCTGTGGCACAAGTATACAATGGAATACTACTCAAGCATGAAAAGGAACACATTGAGTCAGTTCTAAGGAGGTGCACTAGCCTAGAGCCAATTGCACAGAATGAAGTAAGTCAGAAAGAGAAATGTAAATATCATATACTAATGTATATATGTGGAATCTTGAAGGATGGTATTGATGAATTTATTTGCATAGTAGCAATGGAGAAACAGACTTAGAGAACAGATGGACACAGAAGAAGGGGAGGAGATTGAGGGTGAGATGTATGGACAGACTAACATGGAAACTTATAATAACATATGTAAAATAGATAACCAATGTAAATTTTCCATATGACTCAGAGAATTTAAACAGGGCTCTGTAACAATATGAAAGGTGGGATTGGGAGGAAAATAGGAGGGAGATTAAAGAGGGAGGGGACATGGGTGTGTATCTATGGCAGATTCTTGTTGATATATGATAGAAAACAACAAAATTCTGTAAAGCAAATATCCTTCAATTCAAAAATAAAAAAATTTAAGAAAAAGAAGCCTAAATATATGGAGGTTAAACGGTTACCTGCTAAATAACCAGTAGATCACAGAAAAAATTGAAGAGGAAATTTAAAAATACATAGAAAAAATGTCAGTGAAAATAGATGATCCAAAACCTATGGGATGCAGCAAAAGTAGTTCTAAGACAAAAGTTTATAGCAATTCAATCTCACCTCAGGAAATTAGAAAAATGTCAAATAAACATCTAATGTTACCCTTAAAGCAACTAGAGAAAGAAGAACAAGGAAAACCCAGTCAATGGAAGGAAAAAAAAAATCATAAAGATCAGAACAAAAATAAATGAAATAAAAACTGAGAAAATAATAGGAAAGATGAATAAAACAAAAATTTTGTTCTTTGAGAAGATAAGCAAAAGTGATAAACCCTTAGCCAGACTCCTAGGAAAAAGAGAGAAGGCTCAAATTAATAAAATCATAAATGAAAAAGGAAAAGTAATAACCAATAATGCAAAAATACAAAGGATTATAGAGACTACTACAAGCAACTATATGTAAACAAATCGGGCAACCTAGAAGAAATGAATGAATTCTTAGAAAGGCACAGCCTCCCAAGAGTGAACCAGAAATAATGAGAAAATCTAAACAGGGCAATCACAAGTAATGGAATTGAAGCTGTAATTTAAAACCTTCCAACAGAGAAAAGTCCAGGACCAGATGGCCTCACATACAAGTTCTATCAAAAATTTAGAGAAGAACTAGCATTTATCTTTATCAAACTCTTCCAAAAAATTGGAGAGGCAGTTTGCGGAGGCAAATTCATTCTCAAGGCCACCATCACCCTGATACCAAAATGAAACAAAGATATAACAAAGAAAGAAAATTATAGACCAGTATATAGATGCAAAAATCCTCAGCAAAATGCTAGCAAACATAATCAAACAACATATTAGAAGGATCACACACCATGATCAAGTGAACTTTATCCCAGGAATGCAAGGATTCTTCAATACCTACAAATCAACTGATGTGATACACTTTGTTAACAAATTAAAGAACAAAAACCACATGATCATCTCAGTAGATGCAGAAAAAGCAGCTTTTGACAAAATTGAACACTAATTTATGATTAAAACTCTTCAGAAACTGAGCATAGAGGGAACCTATCTCAAAATAATAAAGGCCATGTGTGACAGACCCATGAAAAATATGATTCTTAATGATAAAAAAACTGAAAGCGTGTCCCTTAATGCCAGGAACAAGACAAGGTTGCCCACTCTTACTACTCTTATTCAACATAGTTTTGGAATTCCTTATGATGGCAATTAGATAAGTAAAAGAAATAAAGGAATATAAATTGGAAAATAAGAAGTAAAACACTCAGTCTTTGCATATGACATGTTATTATACATAGAAAATCCTAAAGATATCACCAGAAAGAAATTGAACCTAATCAATGAATTTGGTAAAGTTGCAGGACACAAATTCAATATACAGAAATCTCTTGCTCTATACACTATATCAGAAAGAGAAATTAAGGAAACAATCTCATTTACTATTACAACAAAAATAATAAAATATCTAGGAATAAACTTATCTAAGGAGACAAAAGACCTGTATACCGAAAACTATGACACTGATGAAAGATATCAAATATGAAACAAATAGATGGAGAAATACACCATATTCTTGGATGGGAAAAAATTGATATAATGAAACAAATATATTACCTAAAGTTAATAGTAACTAATCAATCTCAGATTCAATGCAATTCCTATCAAATTACCAATAGTATTATTTACAAAATTAGGGCAAACAGTTTACAAGTTTGCAATTTGTTTGGAAATACAAAAGACCCTGAGGAGCCAAAATATTCTTGAGAAAGAAGAATGGAACTGGAGGAATCAGGCTCCTGAACTCAAACTATACTACACCATGACATTAGATAAAACAGATGGTCTTAGCTAAAAAGCAGAAATAGGGACCGATGGTACAGGATAGAAATCCCAGAGACAAACCCACACACCTATGTTCACCTAATCTATGAGAAAAGAGACAAGAATATACAATGGAAAAATATATATATATCTTCTTTAATAAGTAGACCTAAGAAATTTGGACAGCTACATGTAAAAGAATGAGATTAGCATACTGCCTAACACCATACACAAAAATAAACTCAAAATGGATTAAAGACTTAAATGTAAGACACTATAAAAACTCTTGAACATAATAGGAAAAACACTGTGTCAAAAATCACAGCAATATTTTTTTAACCCTCTTCCTCAGGCAATGAAATTAAAAACAAGAACAAAGAAATGAAACTTAATTAAACTTAATAGCTTTTGTACAGCAAAGGGAACCATAAATAAAACAAAAGGACAACCCTCAGAATGGGATAGAATATTTACAAATGAAACAATGAACAAAGGATTAATTTTCAAAGTATACAAACAGTTCATGTAGCTCAATATATTTAAAGAAACAACAACCCAAACAAAAAATGGGCAGAAGATCTAAATAGAGATTTGTCCAAAGAAGATCTAAAGATGGCCAAGATGCTCATGAAAAGATGCTCAGCATCACTTATTATTATAGAAATATCAATCAAAACTATAATGAGGTATCACCTCATACCAGTCAGAATGACCGTCATCAAAAAATCTACAAGTGATAAATGATGGAGAAGGTATTGAGAAAGGGGAACCCTCTTACATTGTTTCTTGGAATGTAAATTGATATAGCCATTGTGAAAAGCAGTATGGAAGTTCCTTAAAAAACTAAACATAGAATTACAATACGACCCAGAAATTCCACTACTTGTCATATACCCGGAGAAAACCATAACTTAAAAAGACAAATGTGCTCCAATGTTCATTATAGAACATTTACAATAGCCAGGACATGGAAGAAATCTAGCTGTTAATCAACAGATGAATGGATAAAGAAAATGTGGTACATATATCCATGGAATATTATTCAGTCATGAAAAGGAATGAAATTGAGTCTGTTGTAGTGATGTAGATAAACCTAGAGTCTGTTATACAGAGTAAAGTGTATCAGAATGAGAAAAACAAATATTTTATATTAACACATACATGTAGAAACTAGAAAAATGGTATTAACAAACCTATTTGCAGGGCAGGAATAGAGACACAGAAATAGAGAATGAACTTCTGGACACAGGGCAGGAAGGAGAGACTGGGATAAATTGAAAGAGTATTATTGACATATATACAATACCATGTGTAAAATAGATAACTAGCAAGAAGTTGTTGTATAGTACAGGGAGATCAGCTCAGTACTCTGTGATGACCTAGAGAGGTGAGGTGGTGATTTGGGAGGGAGGGAGGCTCAAGATGCAAAGGACGTATTTATACATGTGGCAGATTCACTTCATTGTTCAGCAGAGACTAACACAGCATCTTAAAGTGATTATGTTCCAATTAAAAAGAAAAAGTTTATGTAGTTAAAAGATAAACAAAAGCATTTAGAATTTTTAAGTGATTATTTAAGAACAAATTAATCCCAATCAAACAGCCCCAAACTGGAAGTGGTTATGGGTGCTCAGTCTATATGAGCTAGAAGAAAGACATAAATGGAGGAGGTGCAGAAACAAAAAGAGTATTTGTCTGGATACAGCTTAAAGCTTATTTGGTTGTGATTGGTTGTTTTTAGCCATTTAATTCTGTAACTTTGAGGCATTCACAGGCTTAGCTTTCTGTTTGCTTTCATAGACTACCCTTGCACTAGTGTCCCCTCAGTCTAATGGCCTCTTTGCATAATTATCAATATTAATCGATTTTGATGTGTCAGAAGCTCAATTTTAGTTGACATTCTAATGTAGTAAACAATATTGCTTTCAGATTTTAAAAAAAATTATGTGAAAGAAAATTTATAAACACTATTTGAATATTAAAACAATTGAATTTATAATTTTAATGCTATATTTGTTAGTGTTGACTAATGTTTTGAAAAGTTTCCTGTCAGGATAAATTCTTCACAGACTTAAAACACAATTATATTATATTTATTAGTTTAGATTAAAATGTGAAAGGAAGTTTAAATAAGCTATAGATGAGACTGTTAAAAGAAATTTAATGTACTTATATTTATATGCACACATATTAATCAAGAAGCCTTTAAAAAGAATTATTAATATTTTCATAGATTTATAACTAAAATGCCAAGACTCTGAAAGTTCAGTTTAGAAACTTAAGGAAACTGATTTGTTTATAGAATTAGTTTTAAGCTGATTTTTTTGTATGAAAATAATAGTTACTAATAATCTTTCTTCAACTACAAAAGCACAAACAAAAATGTTAATATTTATAAAGTACTTCTATATCTATTATTAATTCATCAGTGTCTCCATATTCAAAATAGCAGTTCCTTCAGAGTTATACTCTATCCATCATAGAACTAAAAATATAATTTTAGGATACAAATCTGGCTATCTATTTTTTAAACATGCTAAGTTAAATATAAATGTTTGAGAAAATGCTTCGTATTGACTCAAAAATTAAACTCACTTATGGGTATTAGATTACTTTCAGTAAAAATTTTGAAGTGTTTTTATTGCATTTAGATAATGATTTAGTTATTATATCTTGATATCATTACCTCATATAAATGCATTTGTATTCTATTTCATTTTTTTCCTCACCTTTGGACAAACCACTGCTGTTAGATAATTGAAGCTAAATTCAGATACTTCTATTTTGTGTAGTAATAATTAAGATAAATGAAATGTGACTATTTAGAAATTCAGAATTATACCTCATGCACAAATCTGTTGATATTCTTCAAATAATAAGAGGTATTTGAATTCTTATGTTTTTCTAAATGTCCAAAATCTCCTTTTCCATCACTTCTGTTACCAGAAATAAATGATGTGCAATAATTAACTAACACAAATAGCATTTAGATATTAACTAGTACTGAAGCTACTTACAGAGATTTTCTTTTTAATTTAAATCATTGAAAAGAGAGATTAGATTGAAGCTAATTTGATATCAGTTAAAGAATTAAGATAATTCCTAAAATACTCTAAGAAACAGACCATGAAGTGTACACATTAGGGAGGATAGCTAAATTGCATGCCCAAGCACTGCCTTGATTGATTTTTACTTTGATCCTCTCACCAAATTATGTTTGCAAAAGCCACCATGGCAACTAAAAGCTTGACTATGGGAACTAAATTAGCAAAGTAATATCAATGAATATAGTAAAAGGAAAGCTAAGGTGATTTCAAAGTCAAAGAGGTGTCTTATTTTTACATTTAAATATGTTACACTGAGTTTTCTAAATCCTAGAAAATCAACATCTGCTTACTATCAGAAAGAGTAGATACAGGAAAATAGATTAACCAATAAACAAAATGTTTATGTTTCAATGGTTACTTTTCAATTTTCTATGTATGTGTTGCTTATAAAAGTGGTTTAGCACATATATAAAAATATTTCCTTAATAAAAGCATCACATTCTTGGATACATATTTCAACTAGAATAAATCACCTCTATGGTCATAAAAGATTACTTTAGTAACATTATTTTTATATTAATTCTATTATTCATATACTATGCTATTATTTTGAACTGAACACCTATCATTACAATTCAGGAACTAGAAAGAAAAATCTCAGTTCTTCAATTGGCTTCATAGTATGTAAGAATATACAAATTACAGATCCATAATAAAACAATTCCTGTCTATAATTTATAGCATAAAGATAAATGCAATATATTCATAGTGCAACATATTCATTTGTCAAATATTCACTGATACCATTTTATAATTCTAAGAATCTAAGTTGATGTTGCGGGCATAGTTTTAAACAACATATTGGTTCTTCATATTCATAACAGTGAAAAGAACACACTTAAGAGCAAATAATCCAAATACCCTGAATAAATGCTGGGGTAGATTTAATTGCCAGATATAAAAGAAGTTGATGCTGCTGCTGCTGCTAAGTCGCTTCAGTCACGTCTGAGTCTGTGCGACCCCATAGACGGCAACCCACCAGGCTCCCCCGTCCCTGGGGCTCTCCAGGCAAGAACACTGGAGTGGGTTGAGGTAGCATCAAATTGAAGCCAAATACAACAGAGGTCTTGATCTCAGGGTGCCTTGGCCTGCAGTGGCTTAAAGCAGAGTTTCAGTTCCCTGGCCAGGGATTGAAGTCAAGTCATGGAAATGACAGTGCTGAATCCTAGTCACTGTACCAGGGGCCAGTGACAAGGTGCTGGATCATCAGCTTTGTAGAAATGATGTTCCACAAAGGGACAGGAAGTAACGAAACAAGTAAAGTAAAGTGATTCCCAATGGATTGATCACTCCTCAATTGGCCCTTCAACCAGTCATGAATGCCAATCAAAGGAAATTAGGTTCTTATACATTCAGAAAGTATTCTTAGGCGTTGAGATTTGAATTTGAATTTAGATCACACAGTCTTATATCTGGGCTCTACCTTTTTCCAGGGCAAATTGCTTAACTTCTTTATTTCTAAGTTTCCTCACTCTGTGTATTGTATGCTCAGTCACTCAGTTGTGTCCAACTCTTTGCTACATCACCAGTCTTCTCTGTTCAGATATAACATTGTAGGTCAATTGTTTTAAAGTCCTGTATATCAGGAATCTTAAAAGAGGAATGCTTAAAAAGAATGTGTACATTTCTGTGTGTAGTTAAATTTGTATTAAACATTCAGCAACTGAACTCTACGCATCACCAAACTAGTGGATTCTAAGAGGTTATTGTAGGAAAGTCTTCAACTATAAGAGTCAGAACAATTGTAAACATTCTGTGAATATTTTTCATTGGCATTTCAAATGAGATTGCTGACCACGGAGATGACAGATAGGTTTCAAGAAACAAATCTACATTAGTTGCTTCGGACCTTCTCTGGAGGCCAGAATCAGCTGGCCTCTGAACACAGTTGTTCAGTTTCCTGATGCTCTTAAAAGCTAGAATGTCAATGCTCTTGGTTAGGTTGCACAGTCGTTGCTATCTCTTGAACAAGGTCACATGTAAAGGACCCAAATATTTTGCTAGACTTCCTTAGTCACCCCACAGAGATTTATCCAGGGGTAAATCTGACTGAGGCATGATCTGCTGTAAATGGTAAGTCTTAAAAGAGTTATATCAGGTTGTCAGGGTTTAGCTCACAGGATGTCATATAGTCTGATAGGGATATAAAAACAAGTTTTAGTTTTCAGTGACAGGGAGTCAAGTGAGAAGAAGAAAACTGCAAACAATAATGTGGATAGTTTTAGCCACATATTGAAGGAAGCATAGAAGATCTAAACATTTGAGCAAGTTAAAAAGATCCACTCAAGTTTTCAAATAGGTGAAATTGAATTCATAGGGTGAAATTAAACCTTTGCAAATCCATTAGTTTTCTGAAATTTATATAGTGGTGCAAAATAACTTAAGACAGTGAACTGAAAGAATCTGATAACCCGGAAGGACTGTTTTCTAGTGAAACACTAAAGTTTCCTCTATTCTCTACCATCTTCCTTTTGAGAAAAAGTAATTTTAAAGGAAGGTTATTATCAAATATAAAATAAGGCTGATATCCTTAGGTATGTCCTGATTACTTTCATAAGTATAGTAAAAGTGATAATTTACCATGGTCTTTTAAATTTTGCTTTGCTAGAATCTCACATTGGAGATTCTCAGACAGCATTTTTTAAATTCTTGTGAGTCTAGAAGGTTAAAGTCAAACCAAGAACTTAAGTACCTATTAATTTGGTTGAATTGTCTCTTTTCAAGACTGCCAAAATATCTTCATGTTCCTAGATTTACTTATTCAATCACATGTAAGAATGGGAATTCTGTAACACAGGTACCAAACCAGCTTTTCCAAGATAACTTTGTAAGCACTGGCTCCATAAATTCAGTCTTAGTTTCTTAAAGGTATCTGATCATATCTGAATAAGTCAGCATTTTGTTCAAATATGGCAAAATCAAACAATGGGCTTGTGTGCCTGAGGTGCAGAAAGCTAAAACTCTGAGTTCAGGTGTTAGCAGTGAAGTAAGGGTTTATTGCTGAGTACCTAGCAAAGGAGTAGGGGGACAAGTCTTAGGTCCACTCCAACGTGGTCCTTGAATTACTGATTTTTGAAAGAGAAAGAATAAAGAAGTTAGGATTAATCATTTAAACATTGTCTTGTGACATTTCTTAACCACAGTTTTGAAAGTCAAGATGCCTACATTTTATAAGTCTTGTGGTCATGTGGTCCATGACCCAGGGATCAGTTAGCTCATCTTACTCTAGAGAAAAAAAACTGAGCTTGTATATTAATGGTGCTGTCAACAACAGAAATTTTAATACAATAATGATGCTATTCGTGTCTGCATGTATGCTAAGTTTCTTCAGTGGTGCAAGACTCTTTGACACCCAGTGGACTGTAGCCTGACAGTATCCTCTGTCCTTGGGATTCTCCAGGCAAGAATACTGAAGTGGGTTGCCATGCTCTCCCGAAGGGAATCTTCCCAACCCAGAGATCGAAGATGCATTTCCTGTGAGTCCTGCATTGCAGGCAATTTCTTTACCACTGAGCCAGTGGGGAAGCCCAATGATATTATGAAAGTGAAAGTGAAGTCGCTCAGTCATGTCCAACTCTTTGTGACCCTATGGACTGTACCAGCAGGCTTCTCTGTCCATGGGATTTTCCAGGCAAGAATACTGGAGTGGGTTGACATTTCCTTCTCCAGGAGATCTTCCCTGACCCAGAGATTGAATCTGGGTCTCCCGCTTTGTAGGCAGATGCTTCACTGTCTGAGCCACCAGGGAAGTTCATGATATTATAGATAATAGCAATCTTAATTACCTGACTGATTAATGTTCAGTTGGCACAGGATTGTGATCAGAGGGAACACAAAAGAGAATGAAGCTCTGAATACAGAGGTTAATTATAATTTGGAAGGAGGATACTCAGTTTTAGGGGGTCTCAACTATGATGACCTTTCAGGCAAATCCTTGGTTGCATATCAATCTTTCTTATCATATCCTGATGAAACAGAAAACAGATTTCTTATTGTACCTGTCATAAATGAAGATTATCCACACGAGTGAGAAAATGCTGAAACAATGGTGCTTCATCACTTGAGTTTTGAAGAACTCAAATATAAGCAGGGAAGTGGGAAATCTTTATAGTTAAAAAAGGGTTGAGGCATCCTTTGATTGGGATTTGTAGGAATAGGGAAAGCTGGAAGCAGGCTAACTAGAAAAGAAGCATCTCTCGTTTGGGGAGCATATTTTGCTTTCTCTAATTATACTTGAGCTGTAAGGGGTAGGAGTAAAAGTAGTAAAATATGACAAGGCCAGTTCCCTTATACATATCGGTACTGCTTATATATTTAGCTAGGTTATAATAATTAATTTTTATAATTATTTATATAATTATATATCATATATCATATCGTATATTATATATAGTATATGTTAATATTATTTTATTAAAATAGATATATATTATATATAATAAATATATAAATATATATTTATATAAATATTATAACTATATTAATATATTATATACAAATATATAAATATATAAGATATATTTATTTATATATAAATATATAAAATACATAAATATATATTTTATGTATAATACTTTATATATAAAATATATATAAATATATAAAGTATATGATATATAAAAATAAATATATACATAAATATATATTATACACAAATATATAAAATATATATTATATATAAATAAATATATATGATTTCTATAATTATGATTATTTATATACTATTTATAATTCTCATAATCAATAGTTATAATTAATTTATAATTAAAATTCTGAAAATCAAAAAGCAAGTAAATTATTTAAATTGGAATCCTGGGAACTATCCTTTACTAATTTGATGGTGAATAATGCTTAGAAGTTTTTCTTGTGGGGGAAAGGATTATATAATGATAGTCAAATAAAAATTTGAGTTAGGTAAGTATTAATAGTCATAATTTTGTACAACTGCTTTTTTTTAAAGTAAGTTTCAAAATGAATTTTTCCATATACCACGTGCTTCTTAAGGGAATATCAGCATCTACACAGACACAAAGTTCACCCAACATTTTACACAGTGTTAAAATATATACTGAAGTGTATTAAAAGTTTTAAGGACTTATTTGACCAAAAATCAATTGAATTGGGAAGTTTCCAATTTAGCAAATATAAAGGAGCTCCCAGGAGCTCCTCAAGATGAAAGACTTTTATAGGCAGAAGGGAGTGGAAACAGGGAAGTTATACCAGGCAAGAAAGTGGGTTGTTTATTGCAGTGCAACTCTCCTTTAGGGGATAGTGTGGGCCTGTCAGACAGATTACCTAACTAGTGCTGATCTGGTGATTCCTGATTGACTGGTTTAAGAGTCCATTCCTAAGAGAGTCAGGAATATATTATAACGAAATTTATCTGTAAGTAAGCCTTGGTTTGAGGATGTGCGGATTAGCATAACCAACTCCATTTTGGGCCTGTTGTCATGTTTTTTAACAGTAGAGGCAACGAAGTCCAGCGATCTGACCTGTCTTTAGTAGGTGTGACCAATTCCTTGAGTGAAAACTAGAGTAGATAAAAGACAAGCTTCTGGAGGAAGAAATGCAGTACATTTATAGTTAGTATTAGAAAATCAGAACTATTTCTGTAATAATGAATGAACACAGGATTGTAAAAACCTCATTTACTACCTTTTAGGTATAGTCTGCAGAGAAGGCAATGACACCCCTCTCCAGTACTCTTACCTGGAAAATCCCATGGATGGAGGACCGTGGTGGGCTGCAGTCCATGGGGTCGCCAAGAGTTGGACATGACTGAGCGACTTCACTTTCACTTTCACTTTCATGCATTGGAGAAGGAAACGGCAACCCACTCCAGTGTTCCTGCCTGGAGAATCCCAGGGACGGGGGAGCCTGGTGGGCTGCCGTCTATGGGGTCGCACAGAGTCGGACACGACTGAAGCGACTTAGCAGCAGCAGTAGAAGCAGGTATAGTCTACAGGTCTTAATAGATGCTTCACTGTTTCTTTTTTTGCAAGTGTACACATTGTTTCTAAAATATTTTAGCTAATCCACTGTGGTTTTGCAAATTACACATAGGGGAGGGATATCAAAGACAGAGCCAGAGTGCTCCAGATTGGTAAATTTCAAAATTTTAATAAGCAAGAGAATTTACTTATGAGGCTTATCTTGGGTTAATACAACATGTGTGCTTACTAAGTTGCTTCAGTCATGTCTGATTCTTTGCAACCGTATGGACTGTTCCCCACCAAGCTACTCTGTCCATGGGATTCTCCAGGCAAGAATACTGGAGTGGGGTGCCATGCCCTCCTCCAGGGGATCTTCCTGGCCAAGGGACTGAATCCTCATCTCCTGCGACTCCTGCATTGCAGGCGGACTCTGTACCACTGTCACTGGGGAAGCCTGTAGATCTCTGTATTCACCCACCAAATTTTAAAAGTTTATATAGAGACCTTAAAAGGGTTTGGCCAAGTATTTAGTCCAGCTGGCCTCAACATCTTACTCTCTTAAGACTACGTCCTTGAATACCTCCCACTGTGGGAAAGAGAGGCAAAGTATACACCCCAGAAAACGAGGGAAAGGGGAGGAACCTCCGGTTGTCAAAGTCCAGCTCCAAGGACAATGGGAGGTCATGTCCTGGGCTCCTTCAACATCCACAAAATTTAAACACCTTGAATTTGACTAGTAAAACACCATTTTCAACATTCATTTATTAATTGCTTCTAATTAACAAGCAAATTAAACTCATTCCTTTGCAGTCTTCCTTCAAGTATTAATCCTCAATAAGATTTCTTCTATTAAAATCTTTTTTTAATACAATAGAGATAAAACAGAAGAAAAAGTCAAATTGATTGTTCAAAATTATTAAGATATTAAACATAATCTTATATTTTAAACTCAGATAGCATTCTTATGGAAATAGCTATATTTACTGGCTGAATATAGCAGTATTTTCCAAAGTATCTCTCTCTCTCTCTCTTTTTTAATACTGTAGATTTTCCAAGTTCTTTTCTTATTTCCAATTCTGTCATTTTGTTGTTTCTTAAAGATCATCTTTAAAAGGAGTAACAAGCTTGATATTCCTGTTATAATTGAGATACTGGCATTTAAGAAGGTATTTTAACGTTTTCAGTTTGTTAAAATGTGTGTGTTAATCGCTCAGTCATGTTTGACTCTTTTAGACCTTATGGGCTGTAGCCCGCCAAGCTTCTCTGTATATAGACTTCTCCAGTCAAGACTACTAGAATGGATTGACATGTCCTTCTCCAGGAGATCTTCCTGACCCAAGGGTCGAACCTGGGTAACCTGCATTGCAGTCAGATTCAGCTTGAGCCACCAGGGAAGCCAGTCAGTGGTAAAATGCTTACTTGGAACTCTGGTAATCCTTTCAGATCCCTAATTTTTTTTTAAAGTATAGTAATAGCCTGGGAGAAAATTGAAGCTTCAATGCCTGCCAACATTATAGCTGCATTTCAGTTTAAAGAGAAACCCTCCCCATTGTATCTCCCAGTATTCAATATTTACCTAAAACTAGGGGGAAAAAATTTAGTTTTTGAAGGTGTTCAAGGCACATTTTCCTAAGACATGGCACCTTGGCATATTGAATATTTTAAGCTGAAGAAGTTTGAGAAAAGAGCTGAAAGAGGAAAGTTACTCTCTTCCAGCCCCTCACCCATCTTTCCTGAAACAGGTAAGGAAATCTTCAAGTGAGAGGTGCTTTTCCCATACCCAGAAGAAAGGAGTGCCCTTATCTCTGAACACAAATGAAGGCCCAGAACAGTCTTAACACACAGGCCTTGATAAGTTTCCCCCAGTTTATTACGATTACCTTACACTCCTTACCTTACCTTATTCTTCCACAACTGTCTACTCGTCATCAAACCTAGCCTAAAAATATGTATATATGTATGTTTCTTTGGGTCTTCATTTCTTTCTAAGAGCTCCTGTGTCACATAAAACTTAAATCAATTTGCATGTTTTTCCCCTGTTAATGTCTTTGTCAGTTTAAGTTTCAGATCTAGCCAGGGACCCTAAGAGCTGAAAGATATCTCACTCCCCTGCATTTTCATTTCTGGATCCTTCAAATGTCTTTCTTGTTATTGTTGCTTTAAAAAACAATTTGTTCTATTCGTTTTTTTTTTTTTTTTTCTATTCTAGCATATGCTTATTTGTTTGAAAGCCATGTAAAATAAATTCAAGCACTCCTATCTCTGAAATGAGGTATTTACCTCATTAATATATTGTTTCTCCATTCATATAATTTAATATAGTACCTGGAACAGAGAACATAATAAAGAATAGTCTTTAACTGTATTAGATTAATCCAGTCAGCACAATAAATAGTTTAATTTTTAATTAAATTTGATTCAATTTTAATCCTAAAAATATCTCAGCTGCACATCACTGCTGTGTTAATGTCTATTTTGTTTATAGAAGAGCATCACTGTTCTGTTTGAGAATTCAAATTTAATTATGTTTATAATTTTTTCTTAGCTAAATATCATTTACCCTCAAGAGTTACATTCTTTCCATATATTATTGGAAAAGACATCTAGTTCCCTCTAATAGCAGAGCCATGGTTTATCTTCAAGTGGCAGTAGGTAATAATAAAACTGTTTCTTTCTCTCTCTATTTTTCCTGCATTGTTCATGATCAGCAGTAAAAAGAGAGGCTGCAGGACTCATTAAGTTGTATACTTGATAAATTTTATAAAGCAACCCTCAATAGCAAATAAGAAAGAAGAAAAAATGAGCAATAAATAAAGCAACAAAATTGAAATGAATTGCACATTGCTTGAAAAATCAGGAAGACAAGGAAGAAGAAAATTTTGTTCTTGTGGAGCATGTAACATTTGCTTTTCTTTTTTCTATTGTAAAGGCTATTTGGGGGAAAATATTTTTGTAGAAAAGCAGTGATCATCATCAAGTTTTATTCACCTTTTTGCTAAAGTGTCACACCAAAAATTAATAAATTTACTATATCCCCACTGAAACTTCTTCCTATGTGACATCCCAGGGGCAGTAAAGTTTGGAAACAGCAAATTTCCTTCTCTCTTTAAGGCAATGCCAAAGAATGCTCAGTCTACCACACAATTGCACTCATCTCATATGCTAGCAAAGTAAAGCTCAAAATTCTCCAAGCCAGACTGCAACAGAACATGAATTGTGAACTTCCAGATGTTCAAACTGGATTTTGAAAAGACAGAGGAACTAGAAATCAAATTTCCAACATTTTTTGGATTATCAAAAAAGCAAGAGAGTTTCAGAAAAACATCTATTTCTGGTTTATTGACTATGCCAAAGCCTTTGAATGTGTGGATCACAACAAACTGGAAAATTCTGAAAGAGATGGGAATACCAGACCAACTGATCTGCCTCTTGAGAAATTTGTATGCAGGTCAGGAAGCAACATTTAGAACTGGACATGGAACAACAAACTGGTTCCAAATAGGAAAGATCTACAAGGCTGTATATTGTCACCATGCTTATTTAACTTATGTGTAGAGTACGTCATGAGAAATGCTGAGCTGGAGAAGCACAAGCTGGAATCAAGATTGCCAAGAGAAATAAAAATAACCTCAGATATGCAGATGACACCATCCTTATGGCAGAAAGCGAAGAAGAACTAAAGAGCCTCTTGATCAAATTGAAAGGGGAGATTGAAATAGTTGGCTTAAAACTCAACATTCAGTAAACTAAGATCAGGGCATCTGGTCTCATCACTTCATGGCAAATAGATGGGCCAACAATGGAAACTGTGACAGACTTTATTTTTTGGGGCTCCAAAATCACTGCAGATGATGACTGCAGCCATGAAATTAAAAGACACTTACTCCTTTGAAGAAACGCTATGACCAACCTAAACAGCATATTAAAAAGCAGAGACATTACTTTGCCAACAAAGGTCCGTCTAGTCAAAGCTTTGGTTTTTCCAGTAGTCATGTGTGGATATGAGAGTTGAACTATAAAGAAAGCTGAGCACTGAACAATTGATGCTTTTGTACTGTGGTGTTGGAGAAGACTCTTGAGAATCTCTTGGACTGCAAGGAGATCCAACCAGTCCATCGTAAAGGAAATCAGTCCTGAATATTCATTGGATGTACCGATGCTGAAGCTGAAACTCCAAGATTTTGGCCACCTGATGTGAAGAACTGACTCGTTAGAAAAGACCCTGATGTTGGGAAAGATTGAAGGCTGGAGGAAAAAGGGATGGCAGAGGATGAGATGGTTGGATGGCATAACCAATTCAATGGACATGAGTTTGGGTGAACTCAGGAGTTGATGATGGACAGGGAGGCCTGGCGTGCTGCCGTTCGTGGGGTCATAAAGAGTCGGATACGACTGAACAACTGAACTGAACTGAACTTTCTTTTTTCCCCCCTCCCACTTCCCATTCTTCTCTTTCCCCATCTTCCTGCCTATTCTTCAGTAGTGGCTTTCAGCTTATTTTAGGAAAATGTTTTACCTTTAACTCCAAACATTTGGGTTATTCCAGAACCATCATTTGCATCATCTTTTTCTTGGCCAATTCAATTCATTCAGCTGTAGATTTTTCTCCATAGTTGGGTCTCTCACTATATGCTCATCCTGAACTTTGTGAACCTAGGACCATGCTTTCCACTTAAAGATATTCTTAGCATCTCTTTTAGAGTCTCAAGACTCACACTGAAGCTTAGCCATCTTCCATGTCTGTGTTTTGGAACATATTTGAAGCAATAAGTATAAATATATAAATAAATATGTAAATAAATATATATAAATAAAGTGAGTTCCTGATTATCTTTCAAGGCCATTAGATATTGAGAACTGGCACTGAGAACAGAATATTTCATATCTGTTTAACAATTCTAATTCTCTCTCCAAATAAAACCTTTACTTTATCAGGTATTCACTCAGAAATAATGATCATGCACCCATACATAATACATGTTGCCTAAGCAGTCTCAAATTATCTGTAATAAGGATTGTTTTTACATATTTTTCAATCTATTGCAGATGAACACATAAAGACTTTATGTCAATGTTAATTGCTTTTAAAGTTTCTAAATGTTTACTTCCATTTCTATACTTATTTTATTAAAGAACTGTGACCAGTAAAGTATAGCATATTACATTGAACTGAATATATTTATTACCATGGATATGTCACTATTAGCTCTCTCAATATAAAGCCTGTACTTTATCAGACATTCACTCATAAATAAACCAGTTGATCCTAAAGGAAATCAGTCCTGAATATTCATTGCAAGGACTGATGGTGAAGCTGAAGCTCTAACACTTTGGTCACTTGATCCGAAGAACTGACTCATTAGAAAAAATACTGATGCTGGAATAAGATTGAAGGCTGGAGGAGAAAGGAACAACATAGGATGAGATGGTTGGATGGCATCACCGACTCGATGGACGTGAGTGTGAGCAAGCTTTGAGAGTTGGTGAAGGACAGGGAAGCTTTGCCTGTGTAGTCCATGGGATCACAAGAAGTCAGACATGATTGAGTGAACTGAACTGAACTGATACGCCACTGTATCTGTTGGGATGAGATTTAGTGGGAGCGCCAAGATCAAGGTGTCATAAATAAGAGCTCTTACAAGTAATTTTTCTGTTTCATGTAAAGTCTGAAGGTATGCATGTCAGGACTGGTGTGGCAATTTTCATTTTTGGAGTCCCCAGATACCTAGGCTTTTTCATCTTCCTTATTGATGTTTTTAGACTCTACTAGTTTTCTGTATGGAATATATAAAAAATTCAGCACTTATCAAATTTATATAAAGGAAGCAGAAGAAAAAACAAATAGAAAAAAGAACAGAAAAAAGAACAAATTAAAGTAGGAAAGCACTCATGTTATCTGTTGAAGAAATTCCAAGCAGCTGAAATATGGCACTCCTGTTTTTATCCTATCATTCGTGTTTAGATACATGACCACACTTAACATCATGAGAGGTTTTGAAATGAAATCTTTATCCTGTGGAGTTTGATTAATTCAAAAAAAGGAAAAAGAAAATTGCTAATCATGTCTGTTATATTATTGTATAGATTCCATTTGGTGTTTAAAAGAGTTCCCAGAAATTATGTACTTGATTTATCACTTTAAAAATTTTATCTAAATTTTATTTGACCTTCGAAATTTTTGAATCAGTAAAGAAGCAACGAATTTTTTTCCCCAAATTGGAATCAACTGAGGTGATTTTCTGCTCTTACTTTGTCTATTCAAGAAAAGAAATATAGATTTAATTTTAATACAGTTCACTGACTCTTTTAATTAGATATGAATGGTAAAGCTCATTTCACTGCCTCAATAACTATGACATAACTGTACAATTTTTTCCTCAATAGTAACATTTACTGAAGAAACTGAAGGAGGATGCACTCTTATCATTTTAACTTGACAAAATATATGATTTCTGGGATGGATTAAATACTTCCATGACAATTTTCATGGTCATTTTTTACATTTCAGGATGGACTTTGATAATATATGCCCTTCAAAAAACTAATATTAAAAGGATATTGCTTAAACACACCTGGAGGATATTTTTCCTAATAAAATTTATGAGGTCGCAGTTGCCTAAAATCATTATCAACAGAATTCATTAATCCAAATGGGCCACTGTGAGGAAGAAAATAATTAATTTGAAAATATGTGAAAATTAAAAGTATTGAAAAAAGAGAGATTTAACCTTTTAAGGACTTTTGCTAAGAAGTCACACAGTAATTTCTGCTTTTCTCCTAAAACTGCTCTTTCTTCCCCAGTAACCAGATCAAGGGGAAAAAAAAGAAAAAAAGAAGAATCACAACTTGGCTTAGGATATATTAGATGGCATGATTTAGATTACAGTTTTGAGGATTAGACATTGGAGCTATAAAATTCCTTTACTAAAAGAAGTGAGTTTTATACCCACTGGGGTATAAAACCCATAGTGGTATATACCCACTGATTATTTTTCTATGATTGGCATTAATGCTCAAAATATGTATTTTCTCACGTTGTAGCCTTACTGTCTAAGTCACATTTGGAGTTCAGATAGAAGTAATTCTGCTGTCTAGATAAGGTTGTATCTTGCATAAGGTTAATTTGGACATACATGAATTGATTGGTTTTATTTTTTGATCATGTATTAAAAGGGTCCAGTGATGCACTCTATACATAGGAGAGAGGTAAAAAGAGTGATGCTTGTGCTTTCCTGATGGCTCAAACAGTAAAGAATCTGAAGGAGACTGGGATTCAATCTCTGGATTGGGAAGATCACCTGGAGAAAGAAATGGCAACCCACTCCAATATTCTTGCCTGGAGAATTCCATGGACAGAGGAGCCTGGTGTGCTATAGTCCATGGGATCTCAAAGAGTGACTGAGCTACTAAATTTCACTTTTCTCTTTGGGTATATTAACTGGTGAAACTGACTACATATTATTGTCAAGCACTTAAGGTAGAAAGCACTGAAAGAGGGTCATATTTTGAAATCAGTGTTGTACACATTTTTGGAGTGAATGCAATACACAGGATTATTATGTTCCTAAATTACAAAATTATATGTTCTTAAGAGTTAGAAGTTATCCAACCCACCATCTTAACTGGTAATAGCTAAACTATTTCTGTTTGAATGTTTAAAGTGTTGATATTTTCATGGATTAATAGACACAGAATAATATTTTTAAAATAGGCATTATTATTTTGGTGTGATAGGATGACACCTGACTCTTTATAGAAGATAATAATAGCTTTGGAAGGAAGTACATTCCTATAGGACATGCTGCATCTTTTCAAGAAGATCTTAAGATTACTTAATGAAACACTTATTAAATATAAACTATCAAATATATTTCTTTCCATGTTTATTTTATTAATAACATACATAGTACATAAAGTATGGGCTTCCCTGGTAGCTCAGCTGGTAAAGAATCACTTGCAATACAGGAGACCTGGATTCAATCCCTGGGTTGGGAAGATCCCCTGGAGAAGGGGATCCACTCCAGTATTCTGGCCTGGAGAATTCCATGATTGTATAGTCCATGGAGTCACAAAGACTTGGGCTTTATATAAAGTAAATTTTTATTTTATATAGAGTAAATTGGCCTTTTCCCTCAGTTCCTGGGAGCTTACCTCTAAATTCTTGACATTTCCACATGATAGGCCTATCTCTGTTCATGGCACACCTTTCAGACAATTCTACTAATGATGTGTGACTAATGGTAGCCCTTACACAGATAATGATAATCTGAGATGACTCAGGATACAAGCCATTTCCAAAGGACCAGTCAAGTAATTAGAGGGTTTGTTTGACCTTTTTGGAGGGGAGATGGCTAGATATTGAGTTTAATCTCTTTCTCAATGATTCAATTAATTATCCCCACTTAATGAAATCCCAGTAAAAACTCTGGACACTGAACCTTGCAAATGCTTTAAATTCTGTTTTAGTACAAATATCTTTGTTCTTTTGCAGAATGTTTTATATAATATATGTTTAATCAGAAAAGTGAAAGTGAAAGTCACTCAGTAGTGTCTGACTCTTTGTGACCCCATGGACTATAGCCCCACCAGGTTCCTCTGTCCATGGAATTCTCCAAGCCATAATACTGGAATGGGTAACCATTCCCTTCTCCAGGGGATCTTTCCAACCAGGGATCGAGACAGATCTGTCACATTGCAGGTTAAACCAGAAAGCATGGAAGAAAATATTTTATGCAGTATATGTTAAGTCATAAAAAGTCTAAAACTTGGTCTTACTTGTAAGTTAAGTTAGTCTATGCAATTTTATGTATATTCTGACAGAAATATTAGATTGCTGGATCTGAGAAACAAACTGCATATTAGACCAAACACACTGGAGAAACATCTTAATCCCCGTTCCTTGACCCCCAATCCTCATTGGATTATGCAATGGCTTAGTCTGTTCAGGCTCCTATGACAGAATATCATAGACTGGGTGGTCTATAAACAATAAAAATTTGTTTCTCACACGTGTGGAAGCCAAGAAGTCCAAGATCAAAGTGCTACTAGCAGATTAGGTGTCTCATAAGAGCCCACTTCCTGGTTCATAGACAGCTGTCTCCTTGTTATGTCTTCACACAGTGGAAGCAGAGAGGAAGATCTACAAGGCTTCTTTTATAAGAACACTAATCAAGGGGTCCACCCTTATGATTTAATCACCTCCCAAAGGTTCCACCTCTTAATACTCACATTGTGGTTAATATTTTAACAAGAATTTGAAGAGAAATACAAACATTTTGCTTATTGCACACAGTATTTGGTATTAATTTGGCATGCAGTGGGTTTACATCACAGCAGTTGTACCCAAAATTGAAATACTTAGTGCTTACTTGGGAGAAGGAAATGACAGCCAGTATTCTTGCTTGGAGAATCCTGTGGACAGAGGAGCCTGGAGGGTTGCTGTCCATAGGGTCACAGAGAGTGGGACATGACTGAAGCGACTTAGCAGCAGCAGCAGCAGCAGTACTAATATGGAATAGCTGGTGCCCCTACCCATTTTCACCGCCAGAAAAGGAAAGGGACTTCATTCTTAATCAGAAAGATCAATGAATCTCCTCATATGAGGATTGGAAGGGCTTCACGCTTATTACCCAGAAATTTAACTGTTATGTCTCTCAGAAGATGGAGTGTCTTTATTATTACTGTAGAACACAAATAAATCTACTTCAGGAAGAAGAGGGGATTTTTTACTATCCTGAAATGTGTCTAGGGAAAGATATGTTCTCTACATTTACTTTCCTAGAGAAGGCCTGAAATGTGCAGCAAAACAGAAATCCAGGGAGAATTATCTCCTGTATTATCTTTAAATTGTAATTGATTGAGAAATATTTTAAGATATAGATGTAAAGTTTTCCAGGGATGATTTTTCATCTTTGAGACTTTGATTTCTTAACTTTCTTTAATATTTATTTATATAAATTATTATTACACCTTAATAATATAATAAAACAACATAGTCATAAAGGCTACTTCCCTCATGGAACACACAGTCTAGTGCTGAAAACAATGTATATACTGTAGACATACAGTTCAGTTCAGTTCAGTCGCTCAGTCATCTCTGACTCTTTGCAACCCCATGAATCACAGCACGCCAGGCCTCCCTGTCCATCACCAAACCTGAGCGCACCCAAACTCATGTCCATTGAGTTGGTGATGCCATCCAACCATCTCATCCTCTGTCATCCCCTTCTCCTCCTGCCCTCAATCTTTCCCAGCATCAGGGACTTTTCAAATGAGTCATCTCTTCGCATCAGGTGGACAAAGTATTGGAGTTTCAGCTTCAACATCAGTCCTTCCAATGAACATCCAGGACTGGTTTGACTCCTTGCAGTCCAAGGGACTCTCATGAGTCATCTCCAACACCACAGTTCAAAAGCATCAATTCTTCTGCACTCAGTTTTCTTTACAGTCCAACTCTCACATCCGTGCATGACTACTGGAAAAACCAAAGATTTGACTAGATGGATCTTTGTTGGCAAAGTAATGTCTCTGCTTTTAAATATGCTGTCTAGGTTGGTCATAACTTTCCTTCCAAGGAGTAAGCGTCGTTTAATTTCATGGCTGCAATCACCATCTGCAGTGATTTTGGAGCCCAAAAAAATAAAGTCTGACACTGTTTCCACTGTTTCCCCATCTATTTGCCATGAAGCGATGGCACCAGATGCCATGATCTTAGTTTTTTGAATGTTGAGCTTGGAGCCAGCTTTTTCACTTTCCTCTTTCACTTTCAATCAAGAGGCTCTTTAGTTCATCACTTTTCCCCATAAGGGTGGTGTCATCTGCATATCTGAGGTTATTGATATTTCTCCCAGCAATCTTGATTTCATCTTGTGTTTTCTCCAGGCCAGCGTTTCTCATTATGTATTCTGCATATAAATTAAATAAGCAGGGTGACAATATACAGCCTTGATTTACTCCTTTTCCTTTTCAGAACCAGTCTGTTGTTCCATGTCCAGTTCTGTTGCTTCCTGACCTGCATACAGACTTTTTAAGAGGCAGGTCAGGCAGTCTGGTATTCCCATCTCTTTTCAGAATTTTCTACAGTTCATTGTGATCCACACAGTCAAAGGCTTTGGCATAGTCAATAAAACAGAAATAGATGTTTTTCTGGAACTCTCTTGCTTTTTTGATGATCCAGCATTTTTGCCAATTAGATCTCTGGTTCTTCTGCCTTTTCTAAAACCAGCTTGAACATCTGGAACTTCACAGTTCACATATTGCTGAAGCCTGGCTTGGAGAATTTTGAGCATTACTTTACTAGCACAAATGGAAAGAATATTGCAATTTGTAAAGGTCTACCAATAGAATCTGACAGTTACAGAGATCTGAGAAAGATTGTCTGAGACACAAATGCTGTTAAATGAAGAATGGATGTAATTTACTTAGGAGAACTCTCTAAGGAGAGAGACTTGCATGCACCATGCTCTGTGGTGGAAGCACACATAGCCTGTTCCTAGATTAGAACAAATCAAAGTGTAAGAGCAAGTGGGACTTGAGGTGTTGAGGTCCTGCTGTGACAGGGATTTCTAAATCTTAGGGTCAATGGGCATTACTTATTTTAATAAATAAAGTACCATGGAGGTATTTTTAGTGGGATAAAATGGATGGTGATTTAGTGTACACTTTCAAAATAATACTCTGCCTGCTGTTAATCAAAAAAATTGAAGACTTGATTGCCAATAATAATATGTCTCCCAGTATAAATTCAAGCAACGTATAGTTCACAGTAAAGTAAAAATCAAATTGCAAACTTCATGTATAACTAGTAATTCATGACTTAAAACATCACATACATATGGTAGACAGAATTCTGTGATGGCCTCTGTAGTGCTAAGGAATATTCTGTGAATATGATGCTCGCAGATCACTGTGCTTTTCTCATGTTGTAAGGAATAATTTGTGAATATGATGGGATATGAGTCCCCTAATAGTTATAATCTGTTGATTTAAAAGGAATTTGAGGTGGACATCTAAAATATGTCATTCAAAGGTTCTGTGTCCTCCTGAAGTCAGGAAGGTTTGAATGTGAGAAAGCATTGGAGAGGACATATATCGAAGACCCAAGAGTGTTACCTGGGAGCTGAACTATTTTATGCAGTAGTTTGAACATTCTTTGGCATTGCCTTTCTTTGGGATTGGAATGAAAACTGACCTTTTCCAGTTCTGTGGCCACTGCTGAGTTTTCCAAATTTGCTGGCATATTAAGTGCAGCACTTTCACAGCATCATCTTTCAGGATTTGAAATAGCTCAACTGGAATTCCATTACCTCCACTAGCTTTGTCCATAGTGATGCTTCCTAAGGCCCACTTTACTTCGCATTCTAGGATGTCTGGCTCTAGGTGAGTGAACATATCATCGTAATTATCTGGGTCATGAAGATTCTTTTTTTGTATACTTCTTCTGTGTATTCTTGCCACCTCTTCTTAATATCTTCTGCTTCTGTTAGGTCCATGAAATTTCTGTCCTTTATTGAGCCCATCTTTGCATGAAATTTTCCCTTGACATCTCTGATTTTCTTGACGAGAACTCTAGTCTTTCCCGTTCTATTGTTTTCCTCTATTTCTTTGTGCTGATCACTGAAGAAGACTTTTTTTTATCTCTCCTTGCTATTCTTTGGAACTCTACATTCAAATGGGTGTATCTTTCCTTTTCTCCTTTGCTTTTCACTTTTCTTCTTTTCTAAGCTATTTGTAAGGCCTGCTCAGACAGCCATTTTGCTTTATCACATTTCTTTTTTTTAAGGATTATCTTGATCCTTGTCTCCTGTACAATGTCATGAACTTCTGTCCATAGATCATCAGGCACTCTGTCTATCAGATCTAATTCTTTGAATCTATTTCTCACTTCCACTGTATAATCATAAGGGATTTGATTTAGGTCATACCTTAATGGTCTAGTGGTTTTCCCTACTTTCTTTAAGTCTGAATTTGGCAATAAGGAGTTCATGGTCTGAGCCACAGTCAGCTCCTGGCCTTGTTTTTGCTGACTGTATAGAGCTTCTTCATCTTTGACTGCAAAACATATAATTAATCTGATTTCGGTGTTGACCATCTGGTGATGTCCATGTGAAGAGTCTTCTCTTGTGTTGTTGGAAGAGGGTGTTTGCTATGACCAGTGAATTCTCTTGGAAAAACTCTACTAGCCTTTGTCCTGCTTTATTCTGTATCCCAAGGCCAAATTTGCCTGCTACTCCAAGTGTTTCTTGAATTCCTTCTTTTGCATTCCAGTCCCCTATAATGAAAAGGACATCATTTTTGGGTGTTAGTTCTAGAAGGTCTTGTAGGTCTTCATAGAGCTATTCAACTTCAGCTTTTTCAACAGTACTATTTGGGACATGGATTTGGATTACCGTGATATTGAATGGTTTGTCTTGGAAATGAACAGAGATCATTCTGTCGTTTTTGAGATTGCATTCATTACTGCATTTCAGACTCTTTTGTTGACTATGAGGGCTATTCTATTTCTTCTAAGGGATTCTTGCCCATACGAGTAGATATAAGGGTCATCTGAGTTAAATTTAACCATTCCAGTCCATTTTATTTCATTGATTCCTAAAATGTCAATGTTCCCTCTTGCCATCTCCTGTTTGACCACTGCCAATTTGCCTTGATTCAAGGATCTAGCATTCCAGATTCCTATGCAATATTGCTCTTTATAGCGTCGAACTTTGCTTCTATCACCAGTCACATCCACAAGTGGGTGTTTTGTTTACTTTGGCTCCATCTCTTCATTCTTTCTGGAGTTATTTTTCTGCTGATCTCCAGTAGCATACTGGTGACCTACAGGCCTAGGGAGTTCATTCCTCAGTGTCCCACCTTTTCGCCTTTTCATGCTGTTCATGGGGTTCTCAAGGCAAGAATACTGAAGTGGTTTGCCATTCCCTTCTCCAGTGGACCACATTTTGTCAGAACTCTCCACAATGACCCTTTCATTTTGGGTGGCCCTACATGGCACAGCTCATAGTTTCATTGAGTTAGACAAGGCTGTGGTCCATGTGATCAGATTGGTTGGTTTCCTGTGATTGTGGTTTTCATTCTGCCTGTCCTCTGATGGAAAAAGATAAGAGGCTTATGGAAGCTTCTTGATGGGAGAGACTGAGGGGAAAACTGGGTCTTGTTCTGATTGGTGAGGCCATGCTCAGTCTATCTTTAATCCAATTTTCTGTTGATGGGTGAGTGCATCTACTTTCAGAGTTTATTATAACTGCCTCCTGAAGTGGTCAGTGTGAGCATGAAGTGTTAGATGGACAGGGTTTTGGACTGGGGGGCAACCCAGTGTGATGGTCTCATCTCTGTTTCTGATTCCTGTGCCTTTGATTGCAAGTTCATAACATGGAAATAATTCTTGTCCAATCTCTCTCACGAAGGACAAAGAAGAGGAGAAGTCACTGCCAAGACTGCGTCATCCTTAACAATATCCTGAAATTCATCTGTACCCCCTGAGGAGGCCGATGAGCACAAGAGGCCATTGCTGGTACCAAAGCTCCAGTTCTTCATGGAGTCCAGTCAAAGGAAGGAAGTTCACTCTGGGACACTTCATCAGCCGCCATAGCTGTTGACTAAAAAAAAAAAAGATGTACAACTTGAGAGTTGTGAGTTACGTTTTATTTGGGGCTAAATGAGGACTGCAGTCCAGGAGGCAGCATCTCAGATAGCTCTGACAGACTGCTCAAAAAATAGTTTAGTTACCTCAAGTGTCTAATGGGAATAATATTAGAACTAAGGGAGTTAAAGCTGGAATCAAGATTGCTGGGAGAATTATCAGTAACCTCAGATATGCAGATGCCACCACACTTATGGCAGAAAGTGAAGAACTGAAGAGCCTCTTGATGAAAGTGAAAGAGGAGAGTGAAAAAGTTGGCTTAAAATTCAACATTCAGAAAAGTAAGATAATGACATCTGGTCCCATCACTTCATAGCAAATAGATGGGGAAACTGTGGAAACAGTGACAGACTTTATTTCTGGGGGCTATGAAATCACTGCAGATAGTGACTGCAGCCGAAAAATAAAAGATGCTCGCTCCTTGGAAGAAAAGTTATCACCAACACAGACAGCTCACTAAAAAGCAGAGACATTACTTTGCCAACAAAGTTCCATCTAGTCAAAGTTTTGTTTGTTTGTTTGTTTTCCAGTTGTCATGCATGGATGTGAGAGTTGGACTATAAAGAAAGCTGAGCGCTGAAGAATTGATGCTTTTGAATTGTGGTGTTGGAGAAGACTCTTGAGAGTCCCTCGGGCTGCCAGGAGATCCAACCAGTCCATCCTAAAGGAGATCAGTCCTGAATATTCATTGGAAGGACTGATGCTGAGTCTGAAACTCCAATTCTTTGGCCACCTGATGTGAAGAACTGACTCATTAGAAAAGACCCTGATCCTGGGAAAGATTGAAGGCGGGAGGAGAAGGGGATGACAGAGGATGAGATGGTTGAATGGCATCACCAACTCAATGGACATGAATTCGGGTAAACTCCGGGAGTTGGTGATGGACAGGGAGGCCTGGTGTGCTGCGATTCATGGGGTCGCAAAGAGTTGAACTGAACTGAACTAAGGGAGTTAAAACTAAAACTATTTTTCAGTGAATGCCATCATCTTAATGGCACGACTATAAATTTCCTTTAGTAAAATGCAAAAAATTGATGTATAATAATTGATTAGATTGTAAATTATATATTGTATGATAGAAAATGTTGGTGCAACTTCTTTCTAGTATCCCACACATTACATACTGTAAATATAAAATTTAAGAGAATCATTGACAGATATATTTTAATGATAAATAAATTGGTTAGAATTTTATTATAATATTCCAATTATTTTAACTAATTATGCAATTCTTATAATTTAAAATCTCATTTTATTGCAATTATATAGGAAATGAACTATAAAAATTTTGTTACAAAATCCTGTTTTAAATATACACACACACATGAGCTAAATTAGCATTATCTATTAAGCCAGTAAAAATTTTAATGTTCCCATTTCAGTGTACAAAACTAGACATGTAGATGAAGAGTAGATATTTTGAGAAAGATTATACAACCTGTAAGCAGTTAAATCTGCTCATATTCAAGACCTAACTCTGATAACCATCCTATTTATATAGCAGCTCACATAATCATTGCACTTGAACTTTTTTACATATAAAAATGTATTGAGAAATTTTTCTATTAAAAATAGTTTTTGATTGTCTTTGAAATCTTTAAATTAATTATTGAAGCAAAATATTTACCTCTAACTGTGCTTATTCTTTTCATTAAAAGAGAAGAAGTGAAAGGGAGACAAAGGCATAGAATAAAAAAAGGAAGCATTACATAATTTGTCAATGTACAAACCTTTTACTAAAGTGCTTGCAAAGTATTGAGTAGTTGTCCAATATTAAGTCATCTTTAGGAACAAAGTGAAAATTTGACTGACAAACAATGCAATCTTAATTTTTTAAGTGAATTGGATTTTCTGAGTGCTTGATGTTTTGTCCCTGTAGGATCAATGAATTCCCTTTTTTCTAGATGAAAACTGTTGAATTGGACATTGTGCCTCTCTTTTGCAGTTCATTATAAAGCCTAACAGAGTAGCTGGTCAATGCCAGTTTGTGTGCAACATTTCCAGTTAGGTTCCTAGGAATCAGAAAAAAGAACAGAAAGTAGGAGCCAGGTCCTGCTCTTTAAATGATGTTTCAAAGAAAAGAGTCAGATACCTGTTCCTAGCTCTTCTGAGGATACTAAGCAAGAAACCCTTAGCAAATGAATATTAAAAGAACATTAAGGAACTTTGTGAAAATGGAAATAATATTTCTTAAAAGGATATAATCAGGAAATTAATTCTAGATAAGTAACTTAGGATCAGAAAGGAAGAAATTCAGTCTAGCTTGTCAGTTTAAAGTAAAGATGACAGGAAAGCAGTCAGGGAGAAGCAAATAATTTTATCCATTTAAAATAGTGATATTTTCTCATAATGATAAAATTATGAATTTACCTAAATTAAGAGTGAAATTTGGCAATCTAAATGACAAAAACCACAATATTATAGTATTTTTAAAAATCAGTTTTAGTCAATCTGAAGACCTTATGTAAGTTGAAATTGTGTAAACAATTTAGTTTTTCAAAAATATACTCATTAGAACATATATTCCAATTAATTTTTACATGTGTTGAAAAGTTGCTGTTGGAAATTGAATATAAAAATTTAGATAAATAGTTTTATATGATGAATGATCCCTCACAGTCTTTAATACATGAATATGTACTATGAATCTCTAAGGTTAGGGTAGAGTTTTCAGTACTTTCTCAGAAATTTCTATTTTTTCATCCATTTACTCATTCATTTACTCAGTCAATATTTTTTTTTCAGTATCTCCAAATACAAGACACTTTATTAGGCACTAGGAATATAGCAATGAACAATAGAGACAAAACTGCCTATCTTCAAGACTTTGCATTCTAACTGAAAATCTTGTGGGTCTAATATTTTCTGCATCAGTCTTTGAGAAACACTGACAAAATATACACAGATTGTTTCAAAATTTAAATAGGGTAATAGGTAACATTTAGCTGAAGTGGAAAATACTGTGGTCTTGGATGTTTTGTTAGCAGAGATCTTGAGACTATTTGACAACACTTCAAAAATGTATATTCCAGTAATAATGCCATATATATTCCATGAATAATGCCATTCAATATACATAGCTGATAAAATTAGAAGATAAAAAAACAATAATCATAAATATAATTTAAGAAGTCAGACACATAAATTAAGCAGTAGATTAGAAAATCTTACAATTTCATAGTTGCTGTTTTTCAATCACTAAATTTTGTTTGACTCTGTAACCCATGGAATGCAGCATGCCAGGCTCCCCTGTCCCTCACCATCACCAGAGTTTGCCCAAGTTCATGTCCACTGAATTGGTGATAGTATTCAACTATTTCATCTTCTGCCACCCTCTTCTCCTTTTGCTTCAGTCTTTCCCAGCAACAAGATCTTTTTCTGTGAGTCAGCTCTTCACATCAGGTGGGCGAAAGTATTGGAGCTTCAGCTGCAGCATCAGTCCTTCCAACGATTATTCAGGATTGATTTCTCTTAAGAGTTCCCTTAAGATCTCCTTGCAGTCCAAGGGAATCGTAAGAGTCTTCTCCAGCACAGCAATTCAAAAGCATCAATTCTTTGGTGTAGAGTCTTTTTTATGGTCCAAATCTCACATCTGTACATGATTATTGGAAAGACCATAGCTTTGACAATATGGACCTTTTTCTGCAAAGTGATGTCTTTGCTTTTTAATATACTGTCTAGGTTTGTTATTGCCTTCCTCCCAAGAAGCAAGTATCTTCTAATTTCATGGCTACAGTCGCCATCCACAGTGATTTTGGAGCCCAAGAAGAGAAAAACTATCAATGGTTCTACTTTTTCCCCCTTTTTTTGCCATACAGTGATGATACCAGATGCCATGATCTCAGTTTTTTTAATGTTGAGTTTTAAGCCAGTTTTTTCACTCTCCTCCTTCATCCTCATCAAGAGGTTCTTTAGTTCCTCTTCATTCCTTGCCATTAGAGTGGTATTTGCATATCTGAAGTTGCTATTTCTCCCAGCAATCTTGATTCCAGCTTGTAATTCATCCAGCCCAGCATTTCGCATGATGTATTCTGCATACAAGTTAAATAAGTAGGGTGACAATATACAGCTTTGACTTACTCCTTTCCCAATTTTGAACCAGTCAGTTGTTCCATGTAAGGTTCTAAGTGTTGCTTCCTGACCCACATACAGATTTCTCAGGAGACAGCTAAGAAATTCTGGTATTCCTATCTCTTTAAGAATTTTTTGCAGTTTATTGTGATCCACACAGCAAAAGGTTTTTGAGTAGTCAATGAAACAGAAGTAGATGCTTTTCTGGAATTCCCTTGATTTTTCTATGATCCAGTGAGTGTTAGCAATTTGATCTTTGATGCCTTTGCCTTTTCCAAACCCAATTTGTGCATTGGGAAGTTCTCGATTCAAGAACTGCTGAAGCCCAACTGAAAGGATTTTGAGCATAACCTTACTAGTATGGGAAGTGAGCTAAATTTTCCAGTAGTCTGAACATTCTTTAGCTTGCCCTTCTTTGGAATTGGAATGAAAACTGACCTTTTCCATTCCTGTGGCCACTGCTGGGTTTTTGAGGTTTGCTGACATATTGAGGGCAGCACTTTAACACCATCATCTTTCAATATTTTAAATAGCTCAGCTGCTCATCATCTCCACTAGCTTTACTGGGCTTCCCAGGTGGCACTAGTGGTAAGGAACCCGCCTACCAATGCAAGAGATGTAAGAGACCTGGGTTTGACCCCTGGGTTGGAAAGACCCCTAAGGGAGGAAATGGCAACCCACTCCGGTATTCTTACCAGGAGAATCCCATGGACAGAAGAGCCTGGTGGGCTACAGTCTAAGGGGTCGCAAAGAGTCAGACATGACTGGAGCCACTTAGCAAATATACAAAGCCCATGTGACAATTTCATAGTAAGTGTTGCAAATTAAAATAACTGATTCATTGAACATTCTAAAATTTAAGAGGCAAGTGGCAGGATTTTTATTATTCTCTGATAGAATGCAGTCTACATGTCATGATACTTTCAGTTTCACCAAAGGCCACCACACAGCTTTTGACAGTCTAAGTTTTACTGCAGTTGGCATTATTAGCTAAAAAAAAAAAAAAAAAATCAAAAGTGAAGTGATTGCTCTGTGGCATCATCGAGAATTGTGATTGGATCAACCTAAGGCAGTGATACTCACTGTATCAAGAAAGAGATCTCTTCTCTTTTAAACTTATCACAGGAAGTGATAGTTGCCTGCATATAAAGTTGTCTATGTTGGCATATCAATGGTTGTGGCTAGATGCTATCACAGGGAATCTCATGAACACTTGAGTTACAACATACACATGTTTTGGATTGTGGTATGTGGTGCAGGTTTTGTATTGAAATGAGATGAGAAACACTGAAGATTGATCTTCACATATTTTGATCACCAAAAAAGTTCTGTTAGTGCTCATAAAGGTTTACAATTTTTGCTTAATTATTATTTAGTTATATTAAGTAGCTGTCTGTTGGGTTCTATAGTATACTTTTCATATCACCTCACTTAGCCATTGCACCCCAGCAAATTCTTGTAAATATTTTAATGTTGCAGAAAAGATACATACCAAGGTTAAATAACAAAGTTCATACAGTGGCCCTGATATATGACATCTGATCTATGCAAACTGAAAGACAGCACTGATTCTGTTCTTCTCTCCTTTCCACACAGTCTTGAGTTATATTTTGATATAATGATAAACATATTGTCCTCACAATGTTAAAACAGTGCTCAGCACAGAGTGATAAATATATATTAGCAGTATGAACATAATTAGAAGTCTTTATTCTGATTTACAAATGAATTGATTCCACAATAAGGTTGGAAAATAAAGTTGATCATTATCTAGCAATAGGAAGTGACCGGTTTTTCTTTTTTTTTCTCATTACCAACCAAAAATAAGTTTAAAATGTTGCATCTATTTTGAGATACCACTTTTCAAGGGTATTTTCCCACTCTAATCCATTAAGCTTATTTGAATATATAAATTGACTTCTGGGTATGCAAATATATATCACAATCTGAATTAAGTTTCATATATAATCAGACTGGTAGTCAAATTGGTTTCTTTTTATTGTATATTTACTTTTTTTGCTAACAGAGTGTATTGCTTAAGAAAAGACATTTTTGGTATTTACAAATGTGTCTGGATCTGCATGCTTGGAAATATTGCAACCAAACTCAGTTCGATTAGTTAATATGTATTGATCACAATCAGAGTTATTCAGGTATAGTGATCATAAATTGTAGCAATAACATTTATTTTTATAATAATAAATTATAACTTTAATTAGAAAGTCTCGTGTGCTGTTTTTCTTTTGTGATAATCTCTTTATTGTTATTTAGAGCACATGTATACAATCAATACTCTATTAAAGTTTCAAGCTAACAGTTTATATGAATCAAAAATTCTAAAGCTGTCCTCAATGAAAAAATCATTATCATTATTATCTCATTATTTAGTATTTATTGTAGACCGCATTTCTTCATTGAGCTTAGACATCATTTATATTAGTTTTAACAGTCTCACTAAATTACTTATAAAACATGAGAAAAAATTATATTTACTAAATTTGAAAGGCTATTATTTTTAAACTTGAGGTTCTCTGTATATTGCATTAACTAAAATTTTATTTGAAGAAAGGAGATAAGAAAACTTGAGCCAAATAACTTCAAACAAAGATTTATAAAGCATGAAAAATTCTTTTACATCTTTTTTACATTTTACATAGATATTATTCCAAATCACTGAACAATTGAAGCAATTAACAATAGATACTGTCTTCTATTTTCCCATGCAAAGTTCCTTATTTTGGTTTCATTTTTCAGGATGATATGTTGCAAAGAAAAGACAATTACATATTCAAACACATCCACATTCTCCCTTGTATTAAAATAAACAAATAAATAAATATTAGAAATTCCATTCAATTTTGAAATATAGATACTATTAAAGGAAATAATCAGTTTACATTCCCACCAACAGTGCAACAGGGTTTCCTTTTCTCCATATCCTGTCCAGTGTTTATTGTTTGTAGATTTTTTGATGAATGACCATTCTGACTGTTGTTAGGTGATACCTCATTATAGTTTTGATTTGCATTTATCTAATGCAGAAATGGTATGGACCTGACAGAAGCAGAAGATATTAAGAAGAGGTGACAAGAATACACAGAACTGTGCAAAAAAGATCTTCATGACCCAAATAATCACAATGGTGTGATCACTCACCTAGAGCCAGACATCCTGGAGTGTGAAGTCAAGTGGGCCTTAGAAAGCATCACTATGAACAAAGCTAGTGGATGTGATGGAATTCCAGTTGAGTTATTTCAAATCCTGAAAGATGATGCTGTGAAAGTGCTGCACTCAATATGCCAGCAAATTTGGAAAACTTAGCAGGGACCACAGGACTGAAAAAGGTCCATTTTCATTCCAATCCCAAAGAAAGGCAATCCCAAAGAATGTTCAAACTACCGCGCAATTGCACTCACCTCACACGCTAGTAAAGTATTGCTCAAAATTCTCCAAGCCAGGCTTCAGTATTACATGAACTGAGAACTTCCAGATGTTCAACATGGCTTTAGAAAAGGTAGAAGAACCAGAGACCAAATTGCCAATATCCGCTGGATCATCGAAAAAGCAAGAGAGTTCCAGAAAAGTATCTATTTCTGCTTTATTGACTACGCCAAAGCCTTCGACTGTGTGGATCACAATAAACTGTGGAAAATTCTGAAAGAGATGGGTATACCAGACCACCTGACCTGCCTCTTGAGAAACCTGTATGCAGGTCAGGAAGCAACAGTTAGAACTGGACATGGATCAACATACTGGTTCCAAATAGGAAAAGGAGTATGTCAACGCTGTATGTTGTCACCCTGCTTATTCAACTTTTATGCAGGGTACATCATGAGAAACGCTGGGCTAGAAGAAGCACAAACTGGACTCAAGATTGCTGGGAGAAATATCAATAACCTCAGATATGCAGATGACACCACCCTTATGGCAGAGAGTGAAGAGGAACTAAAAAGCCTCTTGATGAAAGTGAAAGAAGAGAGTGAAAAAGTTGGCTTAAAGCTTAACATTCAGAAAACAAAGATCATGGCATCATGTCCCATCACCTCATGGGAAATAGATGTGGAAACAGTGTCAGACTTTATTTTGGGGGGGTTCCAAAATCACTGCAGATGGTGATTGCAGCCATGAAATTAAAAGACGCTTACTCCTTGGAAGGAAATTTATCACCAACCTAGATGGCATATTAAAAAGCAGAGACATTACTTTGCCAACAAAGGTCTGTCTTGTCAAGGCTATGGTCTTTCCAGTGGTCATGTATGGATGTGAGTGTTGGACTGTGAAGAAAACTGAGCGCCAAAAGATTGATGCTTTTGAACTGTGGTGTTGGAGAAGACTCTTGAGAGTCCCTTGGACAGCAAGGAGATCCTACCAGTCCATCCTGAAGGAGATAAGTCCTAGGTATTCATTGGAAGGACTGATGCTGAAGCTGAAACTCCAATATTTTGGCCACCTCATGTGAAGAGTTGACTCATTGGAGAAGACCCTGATGCTGGGAGGGATTGAGGGCAGGAGGAGAAGGGGACGGCAGAGGATGAGATGGCTGGATGGCATGACCGCCTCAATGGGCATGAGTTTGAGTAAACTCCAGGAGTTTGTGATGGACAGGGAGGCCTGGCATGTTGTGATTCATGGGGTCGCAAAGAGTTGGACACGACTGAGCGACTGAACTGAACTGAATAAATGATGTTGAACACTTTTTCATGTATTTATCACCCATTTGTATGTCTTCTTCTTCTTCTTTTTTTTTTTTTTCATTTTCGCACTGTTCATAGGGTTATCGAGACAGAAATACTGAAGTGTTTTACCATTCCCTTCTTCAGTGGACCACGTTTTATCAGAACTCTCCACCATGACCTGTCCATCTTAGGTGGCCCTGCACAGCCTGGATCATAGCTTCACTGAGTTACAGAAGACTATGGTCCACATGATCATTTTCATTAGCTTTCTGTGATTGTGGTTTTCATTCTGGAGGCTGAGATTATAGATCTTACTTCTTCTGTCTGCCCTCTGATGCATGAGGATAAGAGGTTTGTGCAAGCTTCCTGATGGTAGGCACTAGCTGTGGGGAAAACTGGGTCTTACTCTAGTGGGCAGGACCATGCTCTGTAAATCTTTAATCCAATTGCCTGTTTATGAGTGAGACTATGCTCCCTCCCTGTTAGTTGCTTGGCCTGAGGCCACCCACTCCTAAAGTCTACAGGCTCTATGGTAAGGCTACTGGTGACCTTCAAAAGCTACTTATGCCAACATTCACCTCCCAGGACTGCTGCTGCTGCAAGTGTCCTGTCCCCTGTGGCATGCCACTTCTGAGCCACACCTCTGCAGGAGACCCTCAAACACTCGGTCTGGCTTAGCCTCTTATGGGGCCATTGCTCCATTCCCCTGGATCCTGGAACACACAAAATTTTGTTTGTGCCCTCCATGAGCCTCTATTTCCCCCAGCTCTGTCGGAGTTCTGTAGTCAAATCTTGCTGTCACATGTCACATAAATGTCACATCACATGTGCGGATGTGAGAGTTGGACCATAAAGAAGACTGATCACTGAAGAATTGATGCTTTTGAGCTATGGTCCTGAAGAAGACTCTTGAGAGTCTCTTGGACAGGAAGGAGATTAAACCAGCAAATCATAAAGGAAATAAACCCTGAGTATCACTGGAAGAACTGATGCTGAAGCTGAAGCTCCAATACTTGGTTACTTGATGTGAAGAACTGACTTATGAAAATATCCTGATGCTGGAAAAGACTGAAGGCTAAACAGGAAGGGGGTGGCAGAAGATGAGATGATTAGATAGCATCACTAACTCAATGGACATGAAACTGAGCAAACTCTGGGAGATAGTAAGGGACAGGGAAGCATGGGCATGACTTAGTGACTGAACAATAATAATATCTTCTTTGGAGAAATGTCTGTTTATGTCTTCTGCCTATTGATTGATTGAGTTGTTGTTTTTCTTGTATTGAGCTATATGTGTTGTTTGTATATTTTGGAGATAAATCCTGTCAATTATTTCATATGCAATTTTTTTTTTTTTCCTATTCTGAGGGTTGTCTTTTCATATTGTTTATAGTTTCCTTTTCTATGAAAAAAAGCTTTTAAGTTTAATTAGTTCTCATTTTATTTTGTTTCAATTTCCATTGTTCTAGGAGGTGGGTCATAGAGGATCTTTCTGTGATTCACACCGAGTGTTCTACCTATATTTTTCTCTAAGAGTTTTATAGTTTCTGGTTTTATATTTGTTTTTAATCGATTTTGAGTTTATCTTTGTGTATGGTTTAGGATGTGTTCTAATTTCATTTTTTAAACATGTAGCTACCCAGTTTCCCAGCACCACTTATTGAAGAGTTCATCTTTTCTTTATTGTATATTCTTGCTTCTTTGTCAAAGAAAACAATAAATGCTAAAGAGGATGTGGAGGAAAGGGAACACTCTTGCACTGTTGGTCAGAATGTAAATTGGTACAGCCACTGTGGAGAACAGTATGGAGAATTTTTTAAAATATTAGGAACAAAACTATCATATGACCCAGCAATCCCAATACTGGGTGTATGCCCTGAGAAAACCATAATTGAAAAAGACACATGTACCCCACTATTCATTGCAGCACAATAACCAGGACATAGAGGAAACTTAGATGCCCACACACAAATGAGTGGAGAAATTAGTTGTGATATATATGTACTATGCGATATTACTCAGCCATGAAAAGGAATGATATTGAGTCAGTTCTAGTGAGATGGATGAACCTAGAGCCTATTATATAAGTAAGAGAAAAAACAAATAACATACATTAACATATACATACAGCATCTAGAAAAATGGTACTGATGACTGTATTTGCAGGGCAGGAAGAGAGACTCAGACATAGAGAACAGACTCATGGACACAACAGGGGTAGGAGAGGGTGATGAATTGAGAGAGTATCATTAAAATATATGCATTACCATATGTAAAATAGCTAATAGGAAGTTGCTATATAACACAGGGAGGTCAACTCAGTGCTCTCTGACAACCTAGAAGGGTGGGATGAGGTGGGAAGTGGGAGGGATGTTTAAAAGGGAGGTAACATATGTAAGCCTACGGCTGATTCATGTTCATGTATGGCAGAAGCCAACACAACATTATAAAGCAATATCCTCCAATTAAAAATAAATAAATTAAAAAAAGAGAAATAATCATTCCAGCAATATTCAATACAGTTCAGTTCAGTTCAGTGGCTCAGTCGTGTCTGAATCTTTGCGACCCCATGAATCGGAGCACGCCAGGCCTCCCTGTCCATCACCAGCTCCCGGAGTTTACTCAAATTCATGCCCAGCGAGTCGGTGATGCCATCCAGTCATCTCATCCTCTGTCGTCCCCTTCTCCTCCTGCCCCCAATCTCTCCCAGCATCAGGGTCTTTTCCAACGAGTCAACTCTTCCCATGGGGTGGCCAAAGTATTGGAGTTTCAGCTTCATCATCAGTCCTACCAATGAATACCCAGGACTGATCTCATTTAGGATGGACTGGTTGGATCTCCTTGCAGTCCAAGGGACTCTCAAGAGTCTTCTCCAACACCACAGTTCAAAAGCATCAATTTTTCGGCGCTCAGCTTTCTTCACAGTCCAACTCTCACATCCATACATGACCAAAGGAAAAACCATAGCCTTGACCAGATGGACCTTTGTTGGCAAAGTAATGTCTCTGCTTTTTCATATGCTATTTAGGTTGGTCATAACTTTCTTTCCAAGGACTAAATGTCCTTAAATTTCATGGCTGCAATCACCATCTGCAGTGATTTTGGAGCCCCCCCAAAATAAAGTCTGACATTGTTTCCACTGTCTCCCCATCTATTTCCCATGAGGTGATGGGACATGATGCCATGATCTTAGTTTTCTGAATGTTAAGCTTTAAGCCAACTTTTTCACTCTCCTCTTTCACTTTCATCAAGAGGCTTTTTAGTTCCTCTTCACTCTCTGCCATAAGGGTGGTGTCATCTGCATATCTGAGGTTATTGATATTTCTCCCAGCAATCTTGAGTCCAGTTTGTGCTTCTTCTAGCCCAGCGTTTCTCATGATGTACCCTGCATAAAATTTAAATAAGCAGGGTGACAATATACAGCCTAGACGTACTCTTTTTCCTATTTGGAATCAGTCTGTTTTTTCATGTCCAGTTCTAACTGTTGCTTCCTGACCTGCATATAGGTTTCTCAAGAGGCAGGTCAGGTGGTCTGATATTCCCATCTCTTTCAGAATTTTCCACAGTTTATTGTGATCCACACAGTCGAAGGCTTTGGCGTAGTCAATAAAGCAGAAATAGATACTTTTCTGGAACTCTCTTGCTTTTTCGATGATACAGCAGATATTAGCAATTTGATCTCTGGTTCCTCAGCCTTTTCTAAAACCAGCTTGAACATTTGGAAGTTCACGGTATTGCTGAAGCCTGGCTTGGGGAATTTTGAGCATTACTTTAGTAGCATGTGAGATGAGTGTAATTATGTGGTAGTTTGAGCATTCTTTGGGATTGCCTTTCTTAGGGATTGGAATGGAAACTGATCTTTTCCAGTCCTTTGGCCACTGCTGAGTTCTCTATAAATATACAATCATGTCAACAATGAATAGAATCAGTTTTACTTCTTGCTTTCCAATTTTTACACCCTTAATTTCTTTTACTTGCCTGATTGCACAGCTTAGGATCTCCAGTAATTTGTAGAAAAGAAATAGAAGGAGCATATAGCTTCATCATGTGCCCATTCATGAGGGGAACAATATTTAGACTTTCATGATGAGGTATAATGTTGGCTGTAGGTTCTTTTTGTTTTTGCTTCTTTTATATTCTTATATGGACATCTATGTTCCTTATTGTGTAGATGTGTGTGTGTGTGTGTGATTGTGTATGTTTAATAAGTAACAGATCAAATAGCATTATCTATGATGAGTTAAATGAAAAGTGAGTGTCCTTTCTCTGTATAGTCTCCCTTCTTCCACTGGCTTCCTGCAAAGGGTTTTAAGAATGTAAAAGATGATTGAGTCAAAAGTTTGGAGGAATCTGGGTCCCCAGATTACCACACAGAAGAAGATCATCTGCCCAGCCACCAAGAAAACCTACTGTGTTCCACAACTGGAGTTTTGAGGCTTAATTGTAGCAGCTGTTACTCTAACAAATGCAAAAGTTAAATTCCAAAAGTAGTTGTTGTTTAGCCTCTCAGTCTGATTCTTTATGACCCCATGGACTGTAGCCCGCCAGGTTCCTGTGTCCATGGGGATTCTTCAGGGAAGAATACTGGAGGGGGTAGCTAATTTTATTTAAAAGGCAGGGATATTGAATAATATTTCTCCAACTGAGAAAGAGTTTTGAGACTAGAAAACAACACCATAAAGTATAATTGTGAAGTTTATTATAGTAACTTATATACAGTTAGATGGTGATTCATAGACATTTGTAGCTACACTCTGTCCCTGAAAGGGACATAAGGGAATTCAAAGGAATCAAGGATAAATGTAGAATCTGACCAAAAAGGAAAAAGCAAATCCACATCAATGGGAGCCAGGAGTTTTTCCTTCCCTGGGAATCTCATGACTATTATTCTTAGTGGGCTATTAACAATATGCATCAGCAAAGGAATTCTTTTAGTTTAAATATCAGATAAAGTCAAGGGTTAAAGACTATAGGAAATGTACTTGACTTGCATGCATTTCTTGTGATTAGGTTAGAGTTCAGTCATGCAGAAAAGGGAAGAGTTAGGACTCAGGCTCAAAATCGTGTCAGTGTGAGCCAGGCACACAAATGATTATTATTATTTGCTGACTCCAACAATGTGATGTTTTTCCACCTGTCGCCTCCGTTCACCCATTTCTTTCATTCCACATTCCACTTTGACAATCATAAATCCATTCTCTGTATCTTGTGTTTCACTATTTTTGTTTTGTTTAGATTCCACATTCAATATTCGTCTTTGTCTGACTTATTTCACTTAAGTCACTGAGGTCCATATTATTGAAAATGGTAATGATGTATTCCTTTTCATGGCTGAAAAATATTCTATTATTTATTAGAAATTATATCATTTTAATACATTATGATGAATAATGCCATAATGAACATGGAGAGTAGGCACATATCTTTTTAAGCTAGTGTTTTTATTTTCTTCAGACAAAAACTCAGAAGGGAAATCACTGCATTATGTTAGCTCTATTTTTCTTTCTTTGAGAAAGCTACATCTTGTTTTACATGATAACTGCACCAATTTACATTCCCATCAGCAATGCACAATGGTTTCCTTTTCTCCATACCCTAATTACTCTGAAATACTTACAAATTTTCTGCCAGTCTCTAGTCAGTTTCACAACCCAAGAACGTCTTTCTGAAGCACCTCGAGTCCTCGCTTTCAAATGAAAACATCGAGAAAGGTAGTTCTATTTCTCAGTTTCTGTGAGAATGTAGGAGCCTAACTTTGATTAATGCCAGTTAAGAAACACAGACCCTAATTACAGAGAAAAATACATTTGAAAACTCAGGGATAATTCACTGTGCTCAATAAATCCCAACTATCAACTTGCCCCCACTATTGTCCTGCCTTCCACTAATTTTCCACTACACACCACAGAGTTTATTTTTTTATTTTTATTTTTTTTTTGGGGGGGTGGGTACCAAATTACTTTATTTGAAGGAACGGTACTAAAGAAAGAACTTAAGTAGATGTTTTGTTACAACTTATAGGAAAGGTGAAGGTGACCCAAATATGCATGCACTGCCTTGGTGACCAGAGGCGTCACCCCGTGGCTGTGGGAAGCCAGCCCGAGGCTCAGCGCTCACTGTGTCCGAGGGAGTGCTTGTCAAAGAGGTACTCTGCCCTGCCAGATCCAGGGGCCCCCATCGTGCGCAGGTTGGTTACGCGGTCACCCAATTCTTTGATGGCTTCCACCTGCTCATTCAGGTAATGAGTCTCAATGACATCACACAGATGGGGATCAGTCTTTTCAGTGGCCAGTTTGTGCAGTTCCAGTAGTGACTGATTCACACTTCCTTCCAAGCACAGCGCACACTCCATTGCCTTCAGCCCATTCTCCCAGTCATCATGGTCTGGTTTCTTGATATCCTGAAGGAAGATTCGGCCGCCTCCCTGGTTCCGCAGCTTCATTAGTCTCAGCATGTTCCCTCTCCTCATGAGATTGGTGAAGAAAGTACTTGGCAAAGTTCTTCAAAGCCACACCATCGCGGTCCAAATAGTACGACATGGACAGGTACCCATAGGAGGCGTAGAGCTCCAGGTGGATCTGGCGGTTGATGGCGGCCTCCGAGTCCTGGTGGTGGTTCTGGCGCTCCGGCGAGGGGGATGCGCTCGTCATGGCGGGCGGATGAGAAGGGGCGGTGGCGGCGACGGCGACCGCTGCGCTGCGCTGGAGCGGCGGCGGGGACCTCGGGCCGGTCGGAGGGAGCTGTCAGGTGGGGACGAGGGCTGGCTCCGAGTAGCCTGCCGGGGCTGGGGGGGGACGAGCAGCCGGTTCCGTTCAAGCCCTGTTGAAGCAGGAAGCCGCGGCGACTCTCCGCGAAGACTGTCCACCACAGAGTTTAAACATCCCCCTGCCTTGTTTTCAACACAATTGAGGCCAAGCTCTCTCCACAATTGCAATAACCTTAAATAAAGTCTATCTTGCTTATTGAACTTTGTTTGATGCAATTTGTTTTGGACAAGAAGTTTACCAGAAGCTGCCACGTGAAATTTGCACCTATCTGATTGACCAGAACTTTGTTCCAAGGCCACTGGGAAATGTAGTCTTTTTAATGAGCAGTCATATGTTGAGTAAAGAGTTCTGCTTTTATAAAAGAAAAAGATAATCAACATTTGGAGGTAACTCTATGCAACAATTTGCTTACTAACTTTCATGTACCAAAATAAAGACACTAGAATTTTGCCATTTGGCAAGTTCTTGAATATACAATGCTATTTTCAGACTGCCTTGTATATTTTGTCTTCCTTTTTCTCTTGTCTATTTACTCATTCTTCAAATGTGGTAAAAAATAAATGTGTTAAAAAATAAATGTGACTAACGGTAGTCTCCATTCAGTGAGAATTTTGTCATGTCAATTAATAACTTAATCATTTTATAATAAAGCTTTGTGATGCAGATATTATGTGGCAGTCACTGTGATATAGTCTGAAATTATGAATAATAGAACTTCAGCAGCAATCAAAAATTGCAAGGCTTGCAAAGATGCAAAATAAACAACTTCAGATAAAGTACATGTGGGGGAAAAGAAGATGCAGATGATAATGTAATTAAATATACACAGGAATTAAAGTCTTGTGAAACTTTTTCTCACTGAGTGAATAACTGAATGAATTATTGAAGATGAAGATGGACAAACCAGGGAATTAGAAGAGCATCAGTAAGAGCTATAAGAATGAGTCTTCAAATGCAACCCTTGTAAAACAGAGAATGGAAAATAAGCATACTGTTAAAAAAAAGAAAAAAAAAAAAAAAAAAAGACTACAATCAACCCTCCAGGACTATCAGATTAAATGAACCAGAGAAACAGGAAAACACAAAATGCAAAAGTTTCTGAAAATAAGATACTTTTGAAAAGACTTACCAAAAGTATGGTAACATAAAACTAACATTATATTCAGGTTTAGGCATATATTGATTAAAAAACTACATTGTTTCTTCTCTCAAAAGGATCACAATTTAGTTGTATATATTTGGAAAACATTCAAAGTAATCTTAAAAATGGTTTATAAGTATTCTTGTATTTGAAATGAAGAGGTAACACAGAAACTGCCTTTATCACACACTCACTTCAATTCTGTTGCCCTGTTATGTCCAACTCTTTGTGAACCCATGGACTGAAGCACATCAGGCTTTCCTGTCCATCACCAACTCCCAGAGCCTGCTCAAACTCATGTCCCTCAAGTCAGTGATGCCATCCAGCCATCTCATCCTCTGTCATCCCCTTTTCCTCCTGCCTTCAATTTTTCCCAACATCAGGGTCTTTTCCAGTGAGTCAGTTTTTCACATCGGGTGGCCAAAGTACTGGAGTTTCAGCTTCAGCATCAGTCCTTCCAATGAATATTCAGGACTGATTCCTTTTAGGATTGGGAATAAGCAGTTTATTGAGACATTAATATTATAGCAGTACAGTTCAGTTGTAAATAACTAGAGAGATGTCAAAGGAACAAAATAAAGATTACTAAACATTAAAAAATAATAAATAATACTAAACATTAAGGACCAGATTCAAATGGAAGAAATAATCAATAAGAGCAATGAAAAAATTAGCTTTCTTAAGACAAACTCCAATAAAATCACCTTTCAACATGATAAACTTTTTTTTAAATAGGAAAATATCACACTATGTTTGGTTGGCAATGACTCCAGGCCAGAATATACTTTACTAAATATTATAGTACTCAGTGAACATGAACTTGTCAAACTACTGTGAATGCCATGAGTGCTCTTTAAGGAAATAAGCACAGCAAAAAAAAAAAAAAAAAAAAAAAAAAAAAAATTAAGCTAATTAGTCAAGGCCTAAAAGAACTTGCAAAGTTAAAGTGTGTCAGCCTCTCTGAATCTCCACGTGGAGATTCTTTCTACCTAACATGTCTGTGGAGATTTACAATTTAATTTTTATCCCACAACATACTTCTTGTCCTGCAATGCTGACTTACATATGTCTAAACAAATTACAGTCTAAACCGAGCACATTTATCTTGGTATTACATTTTTTGGTAACTTTAAAAACTTCTCATTACTTATCATACCCATTTCTAATCACCAACTGTGTCTCTCTCAACTCACTCAACCCTTAAATATCATTTTATTTCTTCATTTAAATTCTATCATTTATTTTAAGCTTAAAATATACTTACAAAGAAAAGGATATCATTAAATTAATTGTATTTATGGGGCAACCATTTTTCCTTTCAAAATTATTTATTATAAGTCAAATTGGAAAGAAAGGATCTAATAGAAGAATCTTCCACAGTTTGTTGTGATTCATGCAGTCAAAGGCCTTGGCATAGTCAATAAAGTGGAGTAGATGTTTTTCTGGAACTCTCTTGGTTTTTCGATGATCCAATGGATGTGGCAATTTGATCTCTGGTTCCTCTGGCTTTTCTAAATCCAGCTTGAACATCTGGAAGTTCACAGTTCACGTCCTGTTGAAGCCTGGTTTGGAGAATTTTGAGAATTAGTTCACTAGCAGGTGAGATGACTGAAATTGTGTGGTAGTTTGAGCATTATTTGGCATTGCCTTTCTTTGGAATTGGAATGAAAACTGACTTTTTCCAGTCCTGTGGCCACTGCTGAGTTTTCCAAATTTGCTGGCGTATTTAGAACTGGACACGGAACGACAGACTGGTTCCAAATTGGGAAAGGAGTATGTCAAGGCTGTATATTGTCACCCTGCTTATTTAAGTTATATGCAGAGTACATCATGAGAAATGCTGGACTGGATGAAGCACAAGCTGGAATCAAGATTGCTGGGAGAAATATCAATAACCTCGACAGAAAAGTGAAGTTGCTAGTCATGTCCGACTCTTTGCGACCCCAAGGACTGTACCTACCAGGCTCCTCCATCCATGGGATTTTCCAGGCAATATTACTGGAGTAGGTTGCCATTTCTTTCTCCAGGGGATCTTCCCAAACCAGGGATAGAACCTGGGTGTTCCACATTGCAGGCAGACTCTTTACCATTTGAACCACAAGGGCGGTTCAGAAAGTAAAGACAGAAAGTCAAGAACTAAAGAACCTCTTGATGAAAGTGAAAGAGGAGAGTGAAAAAGTTGGCTTAAAACTCAACATTCAGAAAACTAAGATCATGGTATCTGGTCCCATTACTTCATGGCAAATAGGTGGGGAAACTGGAAACAGTGACAGATTTTATTTTTCTGTGCTTCAAAATCACTGCAGATGTTGACTGCAGCCATGAAATTAAAAGATACTTGCTCCTTGGAAGAAAAGTTATGACCAACCTAGACAGCGTATTAAAAAGCAGAAACATTACTTTGCCAACAAAGGTCCATCTAGTCAAAACTATGTTTTTTTCAGTAGTCATGGTATGGATGCAGGACTTGGACTATAAAGAAAGCTGAGTGAAGAAGAATTGATGCTTTTGAACTGTGGTGTTGGAGAAGACACTTGAGAGTCCCTTGGACTGCAAGGAGATCCAACCAGTCCATCCTAAAGGACATCATTCATGAGTATTTATTGTAAGGACTGAAGCTGAGTCTGAAACTCTAATACTTCGGCCACCTAATCTGAAGAACTGACTCATTTGAAAAGACCCTGATGCTGGGAATGATTGAGGACTGGAGGAGAAAGGGATGGCAGAGGATGAGATGGCTGGATGGCAGCACTGACTCAATGGGCATGAGTTTGAGTAAACTCCAGGAGTTGGTGATTGGACAGGGAGGCCTGGTGTGCTGCAGTCCATGGGGTCACAAAGAGCTGGACATGACTGAGCGACTGAACTGAACTGAATAGAAAGAAGATAAGAAATTTGCCAGATGTAAAATAGATTTCAATATTGTCAAGAAGCCGGTTCATTTATATTAAGAAGATGAGAGAGATAAATATTGAGAAACTACAAGCAAAGCTCAGAGTTTTAATTTTATATTTTAGCAATGCATTTCTGGGAAGGCACTGGGGTTTCCCTGGTGAATCAGGTGGTGAAGAATCTGCCTGCAATTCAGGAGCTGCTGCTGCTGCTGCTAAGTCGCTTCAGTCATGTCCGAATCTGTGCGACCCCATAGACGGCAGCCCACTAGGCTCCTCTGTCCCTGGGATTCTCCAGGCAAGAACGCTGGAGTGGGTTGTCATTTCCTTCTCCAATGCATGAAGTGAAAAGTGAAAGTGAAGTCGCTCAGTCGTGCCCGACTCTTAGCGACCCCATGGACTGCAGCCTACCAGGCTCCTCCATCCATGGGGTTTTCCAGGCAAGAGTACTGGAGTGGGGTGCCATTGACTTCTCCAGCAATTCAGGAGGCCTGGGTTCAATCCTAGGGTTGGGAAGATACCCTGGCGAAAGGGATGACTATCTACTCCAGTATTCTTTCCTGGATAATTCCATGAACACAAGAGTCTGGTAGGCTATAGTCCATGGTGTCGCAAAGAGAGGGACGTGACTGAGAGACTAATACTGAGACTTTCATTTTTTCAGGGTCTTGGGTGTTCTCACAATGGTTAGCCAAACATAAGTGTAAATAAAGAGTGTCTAGGTGTCAAGAACAAAATCTCAGAGACTGGCTGTGACATGGTCATTTGTAAGGTTGTTAAGTCATTAATGTACAATAATAGAGCTTAAATTTGAAAAATAATTCTAAGTCCAGTTTAGATAGTACACATGAGAAGAGAGGAAACACAATTTTTTGTTTTGTTGTTAAACTAAAGTTAGTTTAAGTAAACACAAGTAGTGATTATCTGGTATAAGATTCAAGGATATATAGATGGAAATTTTGGAAGATAAAGCCTTTAAAAGGTTATAATTTTTGCAGCTTGTCAGTTTGTTCTTGTCAGCAGGCTACAATCTTGTTTAGCATTCTAAAAATAATGCTGTAGGGTCACCCTCAGAATCTTGAAAGGTAGGTGATGAAAATGTCGCTCTCCAGAGGCATGTAAAAGAACTTACCTCCCCTGACTAGACAGTAGCAAGAAAGAATTCTCTGATTCCACTGTTTTCTGATAAAAGCCAAAAGTGGTCTGGTCCATTTTGAGATCTGATACATCACATTTTGAACTAAGAACCTTCATAAGCAGGTGAAGTTATTCAGTTATTGTAAGGAGTTATTCAGTGTCTCCTTTCAGTGAGTCTTTTAAACACATAGCTAATAGAGAATAAGTTGATATTTAAACTTTACTCATTTCATTGAGTTAGTGAGAGTGAAAAATACCACTGTGTCCCTCTCATATTGCTTAAAACCATATAACCTATTAGATGTGAATAGAGTGAGGAAAGACATTCGTATTTTTCCATATACTATATTGCTGCAGTGTAAAAAGTACTTAGAAACGTTATCTCAATTAATTGGATTGTAAATTTTGGTGGAAAAAGGGTCTCCTATTCATTTTGAATAACAAACAAATGACATTCAAAACACTGCTATGTTCAATCATAAACAAAATCATTAAAACTAAAATTAAACATTAAATATGTAATGTATTGCTTGGATGACTTTCACCAAATTAAAATTCTTAAGAATTAAACTTACAAATACACATGATCAAAAACACCCTGAGTTGTCATTTATTCAGGAGAGGTTTTCTCAGGCATCACATTCTATGGCTATCTGTTTATTCATTTTCTAGCAGAATTTTTGAATATTTCCTTTTTATCTAATTAGTTTCATATTTAGGATTTAGGATTAAATGCACATTATATTACCTTTTCCTGTTGGTCTCACTCATATACTGCTACTTTCCTAGTTTTGCTTGTTTATTTGTTTGTCTCTAGTCTGCCCTAGCGGAGAAGGCAATGGCACCCCACTCCAGTACTCTTGCCTGGAAAATCCCATGGACGGGGGAGCCTGGTAGGCTGCAGTCCATGGGGTCGCTAAGAGTCTGGCACGACTGAGCGACTTCACTTTCGCTTTTCACTTTCATGCACTGGAGAAGGAAATAGCAACCCACTCCAGTGTTCTTGCCTGGAGAATCCCAGGGATGGGGGAGCCTGGTGGGCTGCCGTCTATGGGGTCGCACAGAGTCGGACAACTGAAGCGGCTTAGCAGCAGCAGCAGCAGTCTGTCCTAGAATCTATTTTGTTACTCTATGAAATGTATTTAAAAAGTAGCAAAGCAGCTGAAAGAATATAAGTAAACAATACAGTTGAGACTTCAGAAGGAATATTGAAAATTCTTTCAAATCAAGAAAAGGCTTCTCTAGAGGAGAAGCTCCCAGGTCGCACCAGTGGTAAAGAACCTGACTGCCAATGCAAGAGACATGGGTTCGATCTCTGGGTATGGAAGATCTCCTGGAGAAGAAGATGGCAACCCACACCAGTATCTTTGACTGGAAAGTTCCATGGACAAAGGAGCCTGGTGGGCTACAGTCCATGCGGTGCCAAAAGAGTCAGACAACTTAGCATCTGAGAACATCTGGAGAATATCTATAGAAAACTAAGGTGGAAATCAGAAGTATTATTTAGTAAAGAAGAACCAAATGAAAACATAATGAAGAGTAATGCAAGATGAGTAAAAGGAACTACAGTAATAGGATCTAAAAGCTGATTAGAAGTTTCAATATTTGATTCCAAGAGTTACAGGCCATCCTTCTAAATTCCCAACCATAATGTATTACATGGCTTATTCAATCAACAAATAATATACTTACTCATCGAAAAATAACTTGCAAATGCACAATCAATGTATAATTTAGTAGAAAGATTTTTTTCTCTTTTTCTTTTCCTTGCTTTTCTTTTTAAAGAAGAGATCAATCCAAGAGCAATAGCCTAGCAGTTAAAAGAGCTTCCCTGGTGGCTCAGTGATGAATAACCCACTTGCCAATGCAGGAGGCTCAGGTTTGATTTGAGGTCAGAAAAATCCCCTGGAGAAGGAAATGGCAACCCATCCCAGTATTCTTGCCTGGGAAATCCCATGGCTAGAGGAGCTTGGCGGACTACAGTCTATGAGGTTGCAAAAGAATTGGACACAACTTAGAAAGAAAACAGCAAAAGCAGTTAGAAACTCCATAACATTTGACAGTTACTTAATCAATGAGTATAAATAATTATACAGTTCATTAATAGGAATGCTGAGATAATTTAATGAGGTGATATATATTGAATTTTCACTTTATGATTCTTAATAGCCAGCTTTTTACTTTGTGACTGAGGGCATGTCTCTGACATACAAATCATCATTCCTTCACATGTAGCCAAGTCAAGCATCATCTTTTGGCAGCTCCTTTGCTTCTCCCTCACAATTTTGCATTGTCCCAGGAGAGCTTTTCTATCTATACTCATCCCCTAGATAATTACATTCAGTCTTATGTCTTTAAATGCAATCAAAGTATTTAAAATGTCCACGTTTATTATATCTCCAGCTCACATTGCCAACTTTCTCCAGCAATGCTTTTAGTTGGATGACTAATCAACATTTTAAACTTGAAAAGTCTTCAATTGAACTTCTGAAACTACTCAAAATCTTGTGTAGCCTCAGATTGTCATACCTCAGTTGATGGTAGCTTATGCTTCTAATTGCTCAGGCCAAAAATCTTAGTGCCATCCTTGAATTCTCATTACTGAATGAAAGCCAAGTGGGGAGGGGAGAAAAGATTATTGGTACTTCTTTTACAATATTTGCTAAAGCCAAGCACCTTTCATCATCCTTATGCACCATCACCAAAAGTTCTCTTGTAGTAATTTAATCTCTAAACTAGAAGTGAAGCTTCCACATTGTCCCTTTTTGGCTTGTTTTCAGCAGAGTTACAGGAATAATTCTCTTAAAATACAACTCATAACATGTCACTCCTCTGCTCAAACTCATAGTAAATGCTATTTATTATTTTTCTAACTTCATCTTTCACTATATTTTGCTGGGTTGCTATACTCACAAAAAAACCTTATCTAATCTATTTTTGTAGCATTTGTTACATTCCAAAATACTTGATGATTTTATATAATTAATATGTTTATTATTTATATTACCCCCACTTCCCCAACTAGAGAGGGGAAAGAGGACTCCACAAGGGAGGAATCTGGACTAATTTTTTCACTGGTGTGTCCTATGCAAAGGGACACAATTGATATTGGCCAAATGAATAATTTCTACTCAATGTCTCATTTGTGCATGACAGGATTAACTACGCCTTTCTTATGGAACTTTCCTCTCTAGCTTCTGATACATGGAACATTTGGGTTCATATGCTGCCTCTCTATCACTTTCCTGACTATATCTCTTATTCCCGTCTTGACATTCACACCTAATCTTTTTTCATTGTCCATATTTGCACTATTTTGTTAATAACATCAATTACATGGGTTTCAATGTCAAATGTATGGTAACAAATTTATGCAGGTTTCTCCTTCAAAAACCTAAACATTTTGTACCAGACACATGTATCCAACTTTCTACTCGATGATTTGGTTGACTCATCATTATTTCTAAATGAACAGAATGTGGTAATCACTGGTTTCCTCCTAAAAATCTATTTTACTGATTTTTAATAAATGATAGCACCATTTGCAAATTAAAGTTAGAAACTCAGAATTCTATTATAGACATTCATTTCTATCTAATTAAATTTTAATTATGTATTTATTATTAATTTTCTTTTAGTATTCTAAACTCCATGAAATCAAGGAAAATGCCTAGTTCTGTCACCACTCTAAATACGATTTGCATGTATGTGTGCATATTTATATTGTTTATAAACATTGAGAATGAACTATTATCATTTTTATGATTCAGGCACAATTATTGATTCTTCTAAGGTTATTGTTACATGGTTGAACAAAAATTAATGCACAAAAATAATTTTTAACACCATAATAATTTAATGGTGGAGAAGAACTCTAGGAAAATTAAATCAGCTTTCTTGTTTCACAGATGGTATACATAAGCTGTGACAGAATACAATCTAGAGCCCACTTATTCTTTCTAACCTTTTTCATTATTACTTTTTTGTGACTTTTTATTCTGCCACATTGCTATGAGTATATGTCTTTATTTTCTAGTAATTATATTATATTTGTTCAAAAGCCTACTGTGCTCTTTGAATTATTTGAAAATAAAATAATATGAGACTACTTATACTTTTGACCTTAATTTCAGATGCCTAATAATCACTTTTTGAATTGAATATATGAATAAATTATCTCTTCATTCTAGCAGGTACAGCAGCATTTTCATGAGTTAATAAAGAGCGTATAAAATAGAATTTTGTGTTTTTCTAAGGTGATACTCTTTTCCACACTGTATTTTAAGCATGAATCAAGGAAATCTTATTCTTACTTAAAATACTATAGTATTTCAAACACAAATTAAAGTATATTAGTATTCTTTTATTACTTTAATGTTTTGGATCTTTCAATTTCATAACGCCATGTATTCTTTCAGTATTTTTATACACAATAGAATTTTCTTTTAAAAATGTTTCTATTCAAAATTGGAGTTTTCTTAAAGAATAAGCTACCTAGTTTGTGATAGATAGATTGGATTTAGTAGAAGTGTCTAATAATTGTCTCTAATTTTTCTTTCAGGTTTTCAGTTCTTTAACTGAAGTAGCCAATAAATATCTCATATACATACATAATATATGGTGTTATGTATGAAAAATACTATGTTATGCATATGTATCTATATAGAAATATAATCATTACTTATTTGTGTGAATAGAAAAAAAGATAGACCATTAAATTATGAAAGAAATAGAAAGAGAAAGGGAGAAAGAGAGAATCAGGTTTAAAGTGGACATACGATAAACGTGCTGGAAATCTAAAAGAAAAGCTTGCAAAACATCACATATTTGTTTTGACCTTACACAGAGATACATGTGTGCTAAAGTAAAGCTACTGTGAATCTTTATCTTCAAAAGCACAACTTTGAGAATTTTCCTTTTCTTGTAATGTAAAACAATATTATTCTATTGTTTATTTATGTCATATAGCTGAGTTCAGATTAAGCATTCTCTATTATTCAAATATATTGTTTACATAGATTGTTTTGGGGATCCATTTAGAAACTCATTTAAAAAACTCAGAAAGCTGTGAAAAGTAATGTCGTGTTTATATTTCTTTTTTGTTTTTTTATTTTACCAAAGATATTTAAATTTAATATATACAGAATTAAATATACCAAGGGATATTAAAATAATACTGTAGTATTATGTGAAAGCTTTAAAATATTTGCACCAACTGTCAAAAGCCTTTTCTGTTGTTAACTGTGGTTGCTTAAGTTACAGATCTATGAAATTTTCATCAATCAGGCCAAATTGTACATGGATTGGGTGAAAGAAAACTTTACAAAAGGTTACCTCAAAGAGAGTTTATAAAGAATGTGCCATAATCAGTGACCCTTGTTTCTCTGCTTGTTATGATTCTTTCACTCATTACAGTCCATTACCTGAATCCAACCAGTTTTCTGAGTTCAAAGAAAGTTCATTTGAAGTTGCCTTGGCTTTCCCCAATTTTTAAGGATATAATTGGCATAATATTATATAAGTTTAAGGTATAAAACAAGTCAATTTGATACCTTTACATTTTGCAATATGATTATCACAATAACATTAGCTGACATCTTTATCATCTCACATAATTTTAATTTCCTTTATGTGGTTATAATAATTAAGATCTACTCCCAGTAATTTTGGTGTGTATATTATAGCATTTGATTATAATCACTTGACTGTTCATTAGATTGCCAGAATTATTTTCATTTTCTAGTTACAAGTTTGTACCCTTAAATATCTCTGTAATATCCCTATTCTGCAGGCCCTACTAACCACCATTCTACTTTCTGTTGCTACAAATGTGGCATTTTTAGATTCCGCATATAACTGTTATCATGCAATATTTGTAGCTTTCTTTCTGACTTACTTCACCTAACATTATGCCCTTAAGGTCCATCCATGGGGTTGCAAATGGCAGGATTTCCTTCTCGTAGGTGAATAACGGTCATCTTTAAGTGTTCATTTGTTGACAGACCCTTAGATTGCATTTTGGGTATTGTGAATAACACTGTAGTGAACATAGAAGTACAAATATCTTTTTGATATCCTGTTTTTGTTTCCTTTGGATATATACGAAGAAATGGAATTACTAGGCCATATGGTAGTTTTATTTTTAGCTTTCTGAGGACCCTCCATCTTAATTCTCATAGTGCCTAAACCAATAGACGTCTCCCCCAACAGTGCACAAGTGTTCCCTTTTCTCTGCATCCTCACCAGCATTTGCTATCTCTTATCTTTTTCATGACAGCCATTCTAACAGCTGTGAGATGATACCATCTTTAACTTCCTTTCCCCTGATGATTCCTGATATTGAACCTATTTTCAGGATCCTATTGACCATTGGATACCTTCTTTGGAAAAAATGTTTATTCAGTTTCTTTGGTCATGTTTTAATTGGGTTATTTTTCTGATACTGAGTTGTTTGAATCCTTTACATATTTTGGATATTAACCCTTTATCTGACATATGGTTATAAATATTTTCTCCCATTCTATAGGTTCCATTTGGTTGATTGTTTCTTTCATTGTGCAGAAGCTTTTTAGTTTGATGTATTTCGACTTGCTGACTTTTGCTTTTGTTTCTTGATCTCTTGGGGTCGTATCCAAAAAAGCTTTACCAAGACCAGTGTCAAAGTGTTCCTCTCCTATGCTTTCCTCCAGGAATATAGGGTACCATGTTTAATGTTTAAGTCTTTACTTCAAGTTAACTTTTGTGAGTGGGGTGTAAGATGGTTTGATTTCATTTTTCTCCATGTGGTTATCCAGCTTTCCAACACCATTTACTGAAGGAAGTATCTTTTCCCCATATGTACCCTTTACTCCTTTGTCAAATATTAGTTGACCATATACACATGGGTTATTTTAGGACTCTCTATTCTGTTCCATTGGTCTATGTGTGTTTTTATGCCAGTCCATATTCTTAATTACTATAGCTGTGAAGTGTAGTTTGAAATCAGGAAGTGTAATGCCTCTTATTGGTCCTTCTTTCTCAGTATTGCTTTGCTATTCAGGGTTCAATACAATGAACCAACAGCAAATATCATACTCCATAGTAAAATGTTGAAAGCTTTTCTTCTAATATCAGGAACAAAACAAAGAAAAGGGTGTCCACCCTCACTGTTCTTATTCAACACAGACCTAGAAATATACTTAGAAGAATTAGATAAGACCAAGAAATAAAAGGTATCTGAATTGGAAAGGAAGGAGTAGAATTGTCACTATTTACAATGGATATTATCTTATAAACAAAAAACCTTATAGAATCAATCATCCAACTGTTGCATTTAACCAAAGATTTTAGTAAAGATTCAGGATATAACATAAACATATAAAATCAATTTTATTTCTAAATGTTAACAACAAAATATCTGAAAAAAATAAAACAATCCATGAAATCCCACCAAGGATAATATAAATTTATTATATTAGTCTTAAATTTAATCACAGAAGACAAACAAATGGGAAAACATCCATGTTCATGGATTGGAAGAATTAATGTTGTTAAAATGTCCACATTATATACAACATCTATAGATTCAATGCAATCCTTTTCAGAATTCCAGTAACATTTTTGAAAAGTTCCAACAACATTAAAAAAAATTATTTATTTATTTATTTGACTGTGTCAGGTCTTATTTGCAACATAAGAGTTCTTCATTGAAGCCCAGAAGGGCTTCTTTAATTGTGGTACAGGGGCTTAGTTGCCCTATAGCTTGTAGGATCTTAGTTCCCCAAACAGGAATTGATCCCCCCACCCCCTACATTGCAAAGTGGATTCTTAATCACTGGACCACCAGGGAAGTCCCTCCAGTGGCATATTTTCACAGAAAATAAATATCCTAAAGTTTTTATACAATTACAAAAGACTCCAAATAAGCAGCATTATCCTAATCTTTTAAAATTTTAACAAATGAAGTTAAACATTAGGGGATAATTATTAAATCAAGAAATTTAAAGTAAATAAAGTAAAACCATTCTGATTGCTAGAGATAGAATAATCACTATAGATAACAGGATCCTACAGGCATACTTTGATTTTCAATATAAAAAAAGTCAAGGTTGCCAAAATCATGTAAAAATCCCTGGTATTGCTGAAGTTAAGGAAGATGTGTATTTTCAGTAATCCTCAAATGTCTACTCCATATGTGTCGAATTTTCATTTGGAGAAGAAGATGGAATAGCTTGTGAATTCTCAGTTTTAGTGAAGAATAAAAAATTGCAAATATAAAACTAATGGCTATAATGTAGATAAAATTTTAAGAAAATTTGATACATATTGCAAACTGTATTATTTTAGTGACATTCTTCATTCAACTAAAATACTTTATACCATCAGTTCAGTTCAGTCGCTCAGTCTTGTCCGACTCTTTGCAACCCCATGAATCGCAGCACACCAGGCTTCCTGTCCATCACAAACTCCCGGAGTTTACTCAAATTCATGTCCATCAAGTCGGTGATGCCATCCAGCCATCTCATCCTCTGTCGTCCTCTTCTCCTCCTGCCCCCAATCCCTTCCAGCATCAGGGTCTTTTCCAATAAGTCAAGTCTTCGAATGAAGTGGCCAAAGTATTGGAGTTTCAGCCTCAGCATCAGTCCTTCCAATGAACACCCAGGACTGATCTCCTTTAGGATGGACTGGTTGGATCTCCTTGCAGCCCAAGGGACTCTCAAGAGTCTTCTCCAACACCACAGTTCAAAAGCATCAATTCTTCGGTGCTCAGCTTTCTTTACAGTCCAACTCTCACATCCATACATGACCACTGGAAAAACCATAGCCTTGACTAGATGGACCTTGCTGGCAAAGTAATGTCTCTGCATTTTAACATGCTATCTAGTTTGGTCATAACTTTCCTTCCAAGGAGTAAGTGTCTTTTAATTTCTTGGCTGCAATAACCATCTGCAGTGATTTTGGAGCCCAAAAAAATAAAGTCTGACACTGTTTCCACTGTTTCCCCATCTATTTGCCATGAAGTGATGGGACCAGATACCATGATCTTAGTTTTCTGTATTTTGAGCTTTAAACCAAATTTTTCACTCTCCTCTTTCACTTTCATCAAGAGGTTCTTTAGTTCCTCTACACTTTCTTCCATAAGGGTGGTGTCATCTGCATATCTGAGATTATTGATATTTCTCCCAGCAATCTTGATTTCAGCTTGTGCTTCCTCCAGCCCAGCATTCCTCATGATGTACTCTGCTTATAAATTAAATAAGCAGGATGACAACATACAGCCTTGACATACTCCTTTTTCTATTTGGAATCAGTCTGTTTTTTCATGTCCGGTTCTAACTGTTGCTTCCTGACCTGCATACAGGTTTCTCAAGAGGCAGGTCAGGTGGTCTGGAGTAATAAATGAAAAAATCTAGATAGCGACATGCATTAATTTTGTTCTGTCTGAGGAATTTTCCTAATGACTGTACCTCTACTTCTTTTCATAATAGAGATTAAATAAATGTAAGAAGACCACAAATCTGAACTAGTTATACAGAAATAAGTAAAGGAAACATACTAGTATTTGACAATGGTGAATAGTGTATAGATTATTATTATTTCATGGAAAAATATTTTAATTGTGCAGATATGTGGCTCTTAAAATAGAGTATGTGCTCTTAAGACTACTATAAAATCATTAATGAAACAGTAATTAATTTGAGCAATTCCTAATAAACTTCTGAGTCTTATGCCTAAACCATGGCAGGTGTTAAACAACATGAGACACTCTGACATCTTGCCAGATGTCAATGATAATACCTACTTGACAGTGATAAGTATAAAGTGTTAGAAGAGAAAATCACTTCAAGTAGATTATTCCTGTCAAGGCTCAGCTGGCTTTAACTAGGAGTACACATAGCAGTTGCTTTGATGTACCCTAGGGTATGCTCTGGGAGAAAATTAGGGTAGATGTTGGAAATTTTCCCTATAATTTCTATGAAATCTGTGTTCTGTGCTAAAAGGGAAAGTGATGATAACATAAAAATTATCATATTCCACTGTTTTGAAATAACATAGAGACTGTTAGTGTTTTATAGTTTTAACTTGAGCACCCGACAAAATCAGTTCTTCTCTGCATTCTTCAATGTTAATAGTTCGTCGATTTTTAAGTGTTTGCTAGTCTCACCTTTGAGAATCTAAAAGAAGACAAACATTGTACTAATATACTTTTCAGTCTGTAATTATCTGAGGAAAAGTGAAAAGAAAGTGAAAGTGTTAGTCAGTCACTCGTGTTTAACTCTTTGCAACACTATGGACTATAGCCCAACAGACTCCTCTCTCCATGGAATTTTCCAGGCAAGAATACTGAAGTAAATAGTCATTCCCTTCTCCAGGGCATCTTCCCAACCCAGGGATTGAACCCAATCTCCCGTATTGCAGGCAGACTCTTTACTGTCTGAGCCACAAGGGAAGCCCAGTTATGCCAAAAAATAAAGTAAAAATATTGAGAAAGACTCAACTCATACAATACTGTGTGTCAATTATATCTCAATAAACCTGGAAAACATAATTTAGAAGAATGCTTGTCCAACACATTAAACAAATACATATATATACATATATATATATATATATATATATATATATATATATATATAAATCTTTTTTTGAAATGATTGTTTCCCATCCCCCTTCTTTCTCCTGAGGCATGTAGGTGTCTTATATACCTTAATAATGAAGCAAATGCTTTAAACTCTATTGTATACTAAAATATGTTTTGTGAAGTTAATTCTTGGAATTGTTGTCCAAATCATTGGCAAAAGAAAAAAAATCCAAATGCTAAAAAGTAGGATACAATCATTCTTTAACTTCAGTATATTTTAAAATATCATAAAGAGAAAAGATATTACCTGTATAGATATAATTATTATTTAAGTCCCAAGTCATAGGAAACAAAATGATCACTCACTAGTTTCTGTCAAATATCTAAATCTATAAACAATTGCTTTTCTCTTCCATTTATACACCTTAATAAAGCTCTTAATATAGCGTTTATTTAAAACTGAACAATTCTCCAACACCAATCTTAGAAGTTCTTGGTTTTATTTTTTCCTACTTATACATTTTGTAGATGAATTCCAAAATTTTATGGATATTGAAACAACAGGATATTATGGATATTGAAACACAGTGAGGACCATAAAAACTCGGCAATTATGGCTTTTTGAAAGTAATTCTCTCTCTCTTTCTCTCTCTCTTTTTTTTTCCCCATCAGAGAATAGCAATAAAAACACAAAGAAAAATCTTAATAGGTTATATGGCAATGTCTAGCCTTGAAGACAGAGTTTTTATCTTTTCTATAAGCTGAACCTGCAATTACCATATTCTTCTGAGTGGTAAAATTGTGTGTGTGTGTATGTGTGTGTTTGTGTGTGTGTGTGTGTATGTAAAAGTAAGAGAGATTCTTAAACCTCAAAGATTTTCAGTAAAATTTTGGCTTTCTTTTATTAAAAATTTATTATATAAAAGAACTACAAAATGATCACTTGATTAAGTTACTGAATATATAAAAAAGAGACTATGGTATCAGAATTAGTATGTAGTCAATTATTGTATTTATAGCTCAAGAGTAGAAGAAACTCTACTCTCTTAGATTTATTTGGTACATGAAGTATTCAAAAATTATGGAGATGACAAAGTCTCAGGTTTATAAAGTGAAATCTGAATTCAATGCAAAATATTATTCAGGGATTACATCGGATAAAATATTTTAGTACTTAAAAATCACCATTACAAAAAGGAAACATGCTGGAACTCTACTTCAAAGATTTTCTTTTTACTCTGTCTTCAGCTTGACTACTTTTAGTTTTTGGCCACTTTCATCTAGTAAACTGATGTCTAGCTGGTCATAGAACATGTCCTATGGTATTGTTGGTGGCCCTGTGTTTGGAGCAGTGGATCCTCAAGGGAAAATGAACTTTATAGATCTTTCCTTTTTGAGCACTCTCGTCTACTTTCTATGGATTCACAGAAAATCAGTTATAACTGGGCTTTATACTTTACTCTTTTTCAATTGAGCATCCATTGCTTAAAAAATATGGATGATAAGATGCTTTCTATCATTATCAAATACTCCTTGGTCCTTATCGCTTTTCAGATTTTATTAATTTGCCATCCCTAATACATTGCTAAATTAATATTATTTTAGACAGTCATTTTCACACAACCGCTCTGATTGACTATTTATAGGAATCTTTGTATTAAATTCTTTGTATGTTATTTTAGATGAATCATTCATAAACCATAATAATTAATTTAATTTTATGAAGTAAACATATTACATATAATACACTTGCTATAAAACATAATAAAATAATACTCCTAGTTCAACCACCTAATCTAACAACTAGAACCTTGCCAGTAACTTGGCTGTGCAAACTTCCCCATTTCTTCTTTCTTCTCCCCAAACGTCACTACTGTTGACCTTTAGCACTATTGTGTTTTTGTGAAACATTGTATTAAAAGTTTGCGTGTATTCTTCTACAATAAGCTTTTTTCACAAAATAGTATATTTCTGCCTGTAATCCATGCTGTTCCCTATAGGTCTCATATACATTTTGTGAAATTGAATATATATATATATGTACATATATGTATATACAAGAGAGTTATGACCAACCTAGATAGCATGTTAAAAAGCAGAGACATTACTTTGCCAGCAAAGTTCCATCTGGTCAAGACTATGGATTTTCCAGTGGTCATGTACGGATGTGAGAGTTGGACTGTGAAGAAAGCTGAGCACGGAAGAACTGATGCTTTTAAATTATGGTGTTGGAGAAGACTCTTGAGAGTCCCTTGGACTGCAGGGAGATCCAACCGGTCCATCCTAAAGGAGATCAGTCCTGGGTGTTCCTTGGAAGGACTGATGCTGAAGCTGAAACTCCAGTACTTTGGCCGTCTCATGAGAAGAGCTGACTCATTGGAAAAGACTCTTATGCTGGGAGGTATTGGGGGTAGGAGGAGAAGGGGACAACAGAGGATGAGATGGCTGGATGGTATCACTGACTCGATGGACATGAGTTTGAGTAAACTCTGGGAGTTGTTGATGGACAGGGAGACCTGGTGTGCTGCGATTCATGGGGTCACAAAGTGTTGGACACAACTGAGCGACTGAACTGAACTTATATGTATATGCATCTATCTATATCTATATCTATATCATGTATGTGTATATATATATATATATATATATATATATATATATATAATCTATGTCCCAGTAATTTTGTGTGTGTGTGTTCAGTTGCTAAATCATGTCCCACTCTTTGTGACCCCATGGACTTCAGTACAGCAGGCTTGTTCTTGTCTCCCAGAATTTGCTTAAATTCATGTCCATTGAGTTGGTGATGTTATCTATACATTTCATCCTCTACCACCCTCTTCTGCTCTTGCTTTCAATGTTTCTCAGCACCAAGGTCCTTTCCAATGAGTCAACTCATGTCAAGTGGCCAAAGTGTTGGTGCTTCAGCATCAGTCCTTCTAATGAATATTTAGAGTTGGACATGACTGAAGCAACTTAGCAGCTGCAGGGTTGATTCTATTTAGGACTGATGAGTAATTTTACTCTTAGATATATGCCATGGGTGAGGGGGGGGGTGTGGTGGGGGGCGGAGCTTGCTAATTTTCACTAGCAGACCTGTAATTCATGAGTGGACATTCAATTGTAAACAATTGCAGCACTGGATAGATCAGTAAAAACAAATGACTATAAAATTGAGAAAAAATGTATTTAGGTAAATAAACTGTGCTGTACTCAGACGTAAATCGTGCAGTAGTACTTTATTTTTGAAACACAGAAATAATTAGTTCTAAAAATATTTTTTAGGGCTTTCCTTGTGGCTTAGCTGGTAAAGAATCTGCCTGCAATGTGGGAGATCTGGGTTTGATCCCTGGTTTAGGAAGACGTCCTGGAGAAGGGTAAGGCTACCCACTCCAGTATTCTGGCCTGGAGAAGTCCAGGAACTGTATAGTCCATGAGGTCGCAAAGAGTGACTTTCATTTTCACATTCAAAAATATATCTTTATCTAGAAAAGCTTCCTATCTGTATTTATCAGATATTCAGGTAATTCTGTATTTGGGTAATTCTAAAGTTATCATTTAGGAATTTGCAATCTTTGATTAGAACTTCTATTGTTTTTCAAACATTGCTTTGTTGAACTCAGCTTTCCTCCAGTCTCTTATCTCCCTTTCCTTTGTTAACATGGTTAGAGATCTGAATAAGACTACTTTGATCTGGATCTTTTTTTCTCCAACTGTATCCATTTGCAGACAAAAATCTTTCATAGTGTCCATATGGCACTATCAATTATTGATGTAATATAGATCCCACAGCTGCTCTGCTTTTATAAGTGTTCTAAAACAACAATGAGAATGACATAAATAAATAAATATCCACCAGTAATTTTGCTGCTTGAAGAAAAATATGCTGGAGAAAGGAAATCTCTCTCTCTCTTTTTTTTTTTTTTGGCAGCTGAATTACCTCCCCTTGAGTCAGACGTTTTCCCTATGAGATTTGTGAATTAATTGTGGAATAGACCAGAAACTTGCAGAAAAAAAATGTATGTCTACATAGCAGAAACAAGTCTTGAGGGGTTATAAAACAGATCTAGAATAAGAGTAATATGCACATGCATTAACATGAGGTTTTCAAGAAGATCATCTTGCAAACGAAGAGATTAAATGTTATGAGCAGTGATTTCCTTCTATCAAAATAAATTTAAGGCTGTGGAATAGAATGCTTATAACACTTCTACTGTCATCTTAAAAATCTGCCAACGGTCAGAGATGAGGCAAAAAGGATAAAGAGGAAAGAATAGAGGGACATATGGATAAGTGATGCCTTAGAGCACTAGACACATTTTTAAGCTACTCTCTTTTTCTGGATGCTCAGTTCAGTCAGTTCAGTCACTCAGTCATGTCCAAAGTTTTGCGACCTCCTGGACTGCACCATGCCAGACTTCACAGTCCATCACCAATTCCTGGAGCTTACACAAACTCATGTACATTGAGTCGGTGATGCTATCCAATCATCTCATCTTCTGTTGTCCCCTTCTCTTCCTGCCTTCAATCTTTCCCAGCATCAGGGCCTTTTCAAATGAGTCAGTTCTTCAGATCAGGTGGCCAAAATATTGGAGTTTCAGCTTCAGCATCAGTCCTTCCAATGAGTATTCAGGATTGATTTGCTTTAGATTTGACAGGTTGTATATTCTTGCAGTCCAAGGGACTTTTAAGAATCTTCTCCAACACCAGAATTCAAAAGCATCAGTTCTTCAGTGCTCAGGTTTCTTTACAGTCCAACTCTCACATCCATACATGATTACTGGAAAAACCATAGCATTAGCTAGACAGACCTTTGTTGGCAAAATAATGTCTTGTTTTTTAATATGCTGTCTAATTTGGTCATAGATTTTCTTCCAAGGAACAAGCATCTTTTAATTCCATGGCTGTGGTCACCATCAGCAGTGATTTTGGAGTCCAAGAATATAGAGTCTCTCACTGTTTCCATTGTATCCCCATCTATTTGCCATGAAGTGAAGACTGGATGCCATGATCTTAGTTTTCTGAATGTTGAGTTTTAAGCCCTTTTCCAATCCTGTGGCCACTGCTGAGTTTTCTAAATGTGCTGGCATTTTGAGTGCAGCACTTTAACAGCATTATCTTTTAGGGTTTAAAACATCTCAACTGGAATTCCATCACCTCTACTAGCTTTGTTCGTAGTGATGTTCTGAGGTCCACTTGACTGCATTCCAGGATGCCTGGCTCTAGGTGAGTGATCACACCATCGTGGTTATCTGGGTCATGAAGATCTTTATTGTATAGTTCTTCTGTGTGTTCTTGCCACCTCTTCTTAATGTCTTCTGCTTCTGTTAGGTCCATACCATTCCTTTCCTTTATTGTGCCCATTTTTGCTTGAAATTTTCCCTTGGTATCTCTAGTTTTCTTGAAGAGACCTTTAATCTTCCCCATTCTATTGTTTTCCTCTATTTCTTTGCATTAATCACTAAGGAAGGCTTTCTATTCTCTCCTTGCTATTCTTTGGAACTCTGCATTTAAATAGATATATCTTTGCTTTTCTCCTTTGCCTTAGCTTCTTTTCTTTTCTCAGCTATTTATAAGTCTCCTCAGACAACCATTTTGCCTTTTTGCATTTCTTTTTCTTGGGAATGGTCTTGATCATTGCCTCCTATACAGAGTCATGAACCTCTGTCCTTACTTCCTCAGGCATTCTGTCTATCACATTGAATCCCTTGAATCTGTTTGTCACCTCCATCACCTTCAGTCTATAATCATAAGGAACTCGATTTAGGTCATACCTGAATGGTCTAGTGGTTTTCCCTACTTTCTTCAATTTATGTCTGAATTTTGCAATAAGCAGTTCATGGTCTTATCCATAGTCAGCTCCCAGTCTTGTTTTTCTGACTATATAGAGCTTCTCCATCTTTGACTGAAAAGAATGTAATCAATCTGATTTTGATGTTGACCATCTGGTGATGTCCACCTGCAGAGTCTTCTCTTATGTTGTTGAAAGAGGGTGTTTGCTATGGCCAGTTCATTTTCTTGGCAAAATTCTATTAGCCTTTGCCCTGCTTCATCTTGTAATCTAAGGAAAAATTTGCCTGTTACTCCAGGTGTTTCTTAACTTCTTACTTTTGCATCCCAGTCCCCCATAATGAAAAGGACATCTGTTTTGGGTGTTAGTTCTGGAAACTCTTATAGGTCTTCATAGAACTGTTCAACTTCAGCTTCTTCAGCATTACTGGCTGGGGCATAGACTTGGATTATTGTGATATTGAATGGTTTTCCTTGCAAACAAACAGATCATTTTGTCCTTTTGGGGACTGCATCCAAGCACTGCATTTCAGACTCTTTTATTGCCTATGATGGCTACTCCATTCCTTTTAAGGGATTCTTGACCACGGTAGTAGATATAATGGTCATCTGAGTTAAATTCACCCATTCCAGTCCATCTTAGTTCACTGATTCCTAAAATGTTGATATTCACTCTTGCTATCTCCTGTTTGACCACTTCCAATTTGCCTTGATTCATGGACCTAACATTCCTATGGTTCCATAGGATCCTATGCAATATGTCTTTACATCATTGGAACTTAATGCCATTGCCAGTCACATCCACAGCTGGGTGTTGTGTTTACTTTGGCTCCTTCTTGTCATTCTTCCTGGAGTCATTTCTCCACTGTTCTCCAGTAGTATTGGGCACCTACTGACCTGGGGAATTGATCTTTCAGTGTCCTATCTTTTTGCCTTTTCATACTGTTCATGGGTTCTCAAGGCAAGAATACTGAAGTGGTCTGCCATTCCATTCTCCAGTGGACTGTGTTTGTCAGAACTCTGCAATGTGACCCGTCAGTCTTGGGTCGCCCTACAAGGCATGATTCATAGTTTCTTTGGGTTAGACAAGGCTGTGGTCCATGTGATCAGTTTGGTTAGTTTTCTGTGATTGTGGTTTTCAGTCTGTCTGCCCTCTGATGGATAAGGATAAGAGGCTTATGGAAGTTTCCTGATGGGACTCACTGTGGGGGAATTTGTGTCTTGTTCTGATGGGTGAGGCCATGTTCAGTAAAGTTTAAACCAATTTTCTGTTGATGGGTGGGGTTGTGTTCCCTTTCTGTTGTTTGAACTGAGGCCAAACTATGGTGGAGGTAATGAAGATAATGGCGCTCTCCTTCAAAAAGTCCCATGCACACAGTGCCACACTCAATGCCCCCGACCCTGCAGCAGACCACCGCTGACACACACCTCTGCTGGAAACTCCTGGACACTCATGGGAAAGTCTGGATCAGTCTCTTGTTGAGTCACTGCTCCCTTCCTCTGGGTCCTGGTGCACACAAGGTTTTGTTTGTCTCCTCCAAATGTCTGTTTCCCCAGTCCTGTGTGAGTTCTGGTGGATCTATGGTGGGATTAATGGTGACCTCCTCAAAGAAGGCTTATGGCATACCCAGGTCTGCTGCACCCAGACCCCTGCACGGTAGCAGGCCCACTGATGGGCTGATATACTGCGAGATGGCAGAATAGAAGGATGTGTGCTCATGTTCTCATGTGAGAACTCCAAAATTACAACTCACTGCTGAACAACCATCAGCAAGAGAATGTTGGATCCCACCAAAAAAAGACACCCTGCCTCCAAGGGCAAAGAAGAAGCCACAGCAAGACAGTAAGAGGGGAAAAATCACATTTAGAATCAAACCCCATACCTGCCAGAGATGCTCGGAGGACTCAAACAAAACCTTTTGCGCACCAGGATACCCCATAGAGACTGAGCCAGACTTGTCTTTGATTGTTTCTTGATTTTAAATTTTATGAATTCAAAGAATAATCACTGATTTTGCTTATAAATATTTACTGTGTTTAATACTGCAATGGACACTAAAATTATAATGATGAAGAAAATATAAACTGTTCATCACTCATGAGTTATATATGCTACTATTTTCTATATTTTCCCATCCATTGAATGACTAAAGACAAATATTAGTAAATTGTCAGAGATGTTGTTCTTAGTAACTACAGGCTTGAAAATTAGATCATAATTTTTATTTGACTATTTTGGCTATAGTTGTGTAAAATAACAGATAAAATGGTCAAAGTCTAAACATGAATCAAGAGAGTTGTGGAACTGCAAAGAGTAATTTCCAGTAAAAAGGAAACTCTAACTTGATCGACTTACCCATAAACACACACACACACACACTCACACCATATATGTGTGTGTGTATATATATATACCTGCATTAATACATACATATTGTACCACTGAAACTTTCAACCTGATTCCTCAAATTTTTATCAAGTTAAGCAAAGAGTTTTCTTTGTTGAAATTCAGTTTTTCTGGGTAATCAAGTATGAGAATGCAGAACAAATAAACAGAAGTGACTGGATAGTGCATTTCCTATTCCTTGAATTTAGATTCATTGAATAAACCCCTTCTAGAGAGCAATTTGAGTTGACAAGACAAGAAATCAGAAAAATGAAAAAGAGGGGAAAAATATTTGTATAAAGAAGAGAATTGGTAATACCAATAAAATGTGATTTACTTTTGGTTCATTTTATGGATGTACCTATATGATATATCATAAAATATGAGAAGCAAAAGTAATTGTGACAATCCTTTGTTGAATATTCCACATCAAAGAAGGAAAGCTGCATAAATAATACTGACATGGGAATAAGTCCTCATGAAAACACCATAGTTAATGGAATGGAATACAAATTGTGAGTGAATTAGGTTCAGTATTCTATGGTGAAATTGCTAGTGGCACAGAGAATCATGACATATAATATCTTCAGAAGACATGACTGTGATACAGTGTGACAGGAGTCTAAGGCAAAATGTAAAGCCATTATACATTATTTCATCTTTCAGGCAGAATTAAGAAGATTTAGTTTCAACTCAATTTATGCTTGCATTTTAAATTTTACTGTATACATTAGTAATTAGCATTTGGAAAGGATGATAAACAAGTAGATAGCATTACTATACCACACTAAAAATATATTGAATAACTCTAAACATATGCATATATATATTCTCACCACCTATGTTATAAATTATTAATTTACTCTTAAAATTTCATCATATTCACACAAGACATTCTGTGATTTTCCACATCAGTGCTTACTGTAGACAACTATAATTATTTATTCAACCAAATGAGTAACTGAACTTTTTCTTAATTTGAAAGTCATATTGCAATCCTTAATCTTCTTCACAGTAGAAGTATAACCTGAATCAAAGGACATGAACAGACAATCCTTTAAAAATTAAAATGCTTAGATAGTAACAGATGAAAAAAAAAAGTTTCACCACCTTTAGAAATCCAATAATTTAAATTATAACTAGAGAGGCCATAAGAATTGATATGCCCTTCAAATTAGCTTAATTAAAAACAAAACAAAACAAAAAAAGAAATTTGTAGTGCTCTTGTGTATTAAAAGGTAGTGGAGATATAAATTGATAAAATATTTGGGGGAATCTTTTTGGAAATATATATCAATCTTGAGAGTGTTTATATTTTGACTATGGCATTTTATTCATTAGAGTATATCATAAGGACAATCTGAAAACCAGACAAATATTTATTCATTTTGATAAAGTTCAGAAAAATATGTTCATTATTATTAAAGATACTTAACACAATGCCAGATAAAGTAGGGATCTTTAAATTCAATAAGTATTTATTGCATCCATTTTTCTTCCAAGCTCCATATTGCAAAGATGGACAAACACAGCATAATGAACTGAAGGGTGTGTGTGAATCTCCTCATTTACTCCTACTTTCTGAGAGTGACATATTTTTCTCCTTTACTATTTTTTTTCTGCCTACAATTCAGTGCTCCTTAAAGCTCAGTTGATATTCTGTTTATATAGAATCTTTCTAGCATACATACTTTGCTGAGTGGAAAGCTCCTCAGAAGCTTCCCATGTGTGATCTGAAATCATCCCCCTTGTGCCGAGGGCAGGAAGAGACAGACGAAAGAGGCAGACCACTACAGACTGGTAGGCGGCAGGTTTCATAAAAGCAGGAAAACTTACAAGCTTGTTTTGGGTGGTCAGAAAATGAGTAGTTTTCCCACACTGACCACCCAAATCTTAAAAGTTATTTAGAGGCTTTAACTGGAATCACTCACTCACTACATCCAGATAGTCTCAAAACCAGGTTTCTATCTCAAGACTGTATCCTTGTGGAAGCTTCTGACAATGGGGAAGGCAAGTGTGGAATGCACATTCCAAAGATAGGTGAGGAGGTGGGGAGCCTCCAACTGCCTGGGTCCAGATTTCAGGCCAATCTGCTAGATAATCTCTCTCAAGTTTATTGAATATTCTCCTGATATTATAATAACAACTTTAACATTATATTTCTATCTCAGACCTCTTGCCTGAGCTCTGAACCTACATCTCCATTCCAAATCAGCTACTTAAATGTATCCCAGGAGATACAAGCTTAGCACTCCAAAATCAAAGTTTATCATTTCTCAGAAATCACTTTCCTTCCTTGGCATATCTTTGTTTGGTGAATAGCTTCATGTTTTTACAGCAGCAGAGAAGAACCACATCCTTCTGCAACATTCTATCCAATCATTTTGAACTTCTGTAGAAGTCAACTCTTCATTAACACCATTATCCAATCCTTTTCCCTAAAGGACCCATTAAAAAAAAAAAAAAAAATTAAGCCAACTTGAAAAATTGTATATTCACATGTAATTGTAATTAAGACAGCAGAAATATCCTATGTACTTTTTACTGAGTTCCCCAATGGAGACATTTTGCAAAACAACAGTGTACTATTATAACCAGGATTTTGACATAGGAAAAATACTTTATAGTTCATCAGAACAAGGATCCCTTATGTTGCCATTGAAAAGCCACAGCTAGTTTCCACACTCCCATTCCTGACAACAACTGGTCTGTTATCCACTTCTACAATTTTGCCATTTCACAAATATAATATAAATGATATACAGTGTGAGATCTTTGGAATTGACTTTTTTTTTTTTCAATCAACATAATTCTCCAGAGACTCATCAAGTTGTTAAGTATATAGATGTTCATTGTTTCTCATTACTGATTAGTATTTCTTGTTCTGATTGTACCACAGTTGGTAGAACCATTTTTTCTCTGAAGGGAATCTATTTTCAATTTTTGGCCATTGCAAATTAAGCTGCTGTAAGGCTTCATGTACAGGTTTTTGTGTGAGCTTACATTTTTCATTTCTATGGGATAATCGTCCCAGAATGAAATTTCTAGGTCACATGATAGTTGCATATTTTGTTTTATAAGAATCCACCAGCTGTATCATTTCATATTCCCACTAGTAATATATGCTTTATACATTAATTTTCTGCATCTTTGCCAACATTTGCTGTTGACTCATATTTTTTAAATGATATGTCTTCATGAGTTAGATTAGTAAGTAGTATAGTTTTGCAATAGCTCAATAAATGTTTGTTGAAGATTTGTTGAATGAGTGAATGAAATGCTTTGTTAATGTCTTTGAAGATATTTCTATTTAGGTTAGGATAATTAGTGTTTGGGGATAATTTAAGTTCTCCCAGAAGAATGTTATGATAAAAATTAACAAAGTGAACTGGATTACTACTTAGATAGTTATTTATTAAATTGATTTTGTTTTCACAGCTATAGAAAATTTAAAACAAAATTGTCATCTTTCACAAAATAGAATATGCATCATAAAGGCTTTTTTAAAATATCCTGGCCATTAAAATATCTACCATTTATATAAACTGTTAACAGAGCAACACGGAAATGCAAACTATTCTGAGTATATTAAATTGAGAAAAAATTAACTCTACTGCTAATAAAGCTAATATGGGTGCTTGTGTTTTTCACTGAAACTTATTTTAAAAGTCTGTGTTAGATCCGTGAGGTTTGCAATATAAAGACAAAAGGAGAAAAATCTTTAATTTTGAAGTATGTATGAACATTTTAATAGAGGGGATTCATTTATTTAGCCATATTTACTTCAATTAATATTTATTGACAACTAATCATATGCCAAACATTGTTCTCTTCATTCGGATACATTCAGTGAACAAGAGAGGAAAGTTTCTTGTGTAAGTGAGGCTTACATTTTAGTAAATGATAATATTATATCATTGCCTTATAATAAGCAACTAAATTATAGCTTACATCATAAATGATATCAAATAGAAGAGAAATGAAACAAGATTGAGAGGAACAAAAGTTTTGGGAGAATGTGGTAGATTGTAATTTAAGATATGAGGTTAAGTTAGATATCATCAGGAGGTTAAAATATGAAAAGCATTTTTTTTTTCATTTTTATAGGTGAAGAACATTCTTAATGATACAAATAGCTAGTGCCAAAACTGTAAACTGGGAGAAAGAATATTTGTAAAACATCGAAAGGGAAGGAAAAATATGTGTGGTTATAGCAGAGTCAGCGATTGGAAGAAAATAAATATTAAGTCATCATGGAGATGGAAATGGCAACCCACTCCAATATCCTTGCCTGGAGAATTCCATGAACAGGGGATCCTGGCATGCTGCAGTTCATGGGGCCACAAAGAGTTGGACACAACTGAGTGACTTTCACACTTACATAGTGATAATACAAAAGCATATCCTAAAGGTGCAAAGAGTCAGACATAACTGAGTGACTGAACTGAACTGGGGTACAGAAATCAGGTTCAGCTTCACTATTCTTTGCCCCAACTGCTCAACCCCCAATTTATTGGTTTGTCATGCAGCAAGCAGAAAGGACTTGGACTCAGTAACAATGATTTATCTCATCAACAATACCATGAGTCAGCTGAGGAACTGGAGACCCAGAAAGATTTACCTAAATTAGCAGAAGAGAAGGGAAAAGGCCAATGATAGTTTAAGATCCACGTTTTACTGACCTCAAAATCTGATGATTCTTTTATACATTGTAGTTCCTACTGTTTCTAAAATTATCAGAGTCATTTATTTGATGTTCTCATCATAAGAAAAAAGTTTTGAAATATATTTCTCCCAGAAGGTAAAGAGAAGAAATCCTAAATAGTTTTAATATAATCTTAAGCATGTAATAGCTATATCTTGAATTAAATAATATAATAAAACAGATCCTTTATTATATTAGATTAAATAGCTATAACCATGGAGTTCTCTGCAATTTTCATATGTCCAGGGTCACATATTGTTAAGTTTTCAGGGCTGCTATAAGAGCTACTAAAAATTTGGTGGCTAAAAGCAACAGAAATCTATTATTCTGGAGAAGAGACATCTGAAATCAAGAGATTGGCAGTGTTGCTTCTCTCTAAGAGCTCTGATGGAAAATCTGTCCCCTGACTTCTTTCTAGCGTCTGGTGACAGAGGAGAATTCTTGCCATTCTTTTGCTTACAGATGCATCATTTCAAAACCTGGCTCAGTATTCACATGGAGCTTTCCTTCTGTGTCTCCTCTCCATACTTGTGAGGATATTGTTTGTATTAAATTAAAGGCTCACTCAATCTCAGTATAACCTCATCTTAATTATGTCTGCAGAGATCTGATCTCCAAATCAAGTTACATGCAGAAGTATCAGGCATTAAGATTTCCACATATCTTTTGAGCAGACACAGTTCAACCCATAGAATATAGGAATCATGCAGCAGAGATCAACTAAAAACAATGAAGTGAAAAACTATATAGGCTGAAATATCTGGGTACTTTTGGAATATTGGTGTCTATGTGAGTATGTATATTTGTGTGTTTGTTTTTATGATCATGGTTTCAAATTTACATGTTGTGTCACAATTCATGCATTGCTTTTAGGCTATAGTCGGCCTCCATAACTGAGGATTCTCAATCCACAGTTTTAAATAATTGCAAATTGAAAATACTTTTTAAAAATTCCAGAAAGTTCTAAAAAGCAAAACGAATTTGCCACATGTTGGCAAATATTTACATTGAACTTATAACGATTTATATAGCATTTAGATTATAAAGGTAGAGATTTTTAAAATACAGAAGAATGTGCATAGGTTTCATAAAAATACTATACTGTTTTATGTAACAGAGGAACATCCTCGGATTTTGATATCAGAGGTGATCTTGGAACCAGCCCCTGCAGCTGACCTTGGTTCTTTTTGGTGCTAGTGGTAAAGAACCTGACTGCCTATGCCGGAGACAGAGAAGACGCGGTTTTGATCCCTGGGTCAGGAAGATCCCCGGAGGAGGGCATGGTAACCCCCTCCAGTATTCTTGCCTGGAGAGTCCCATGGACAGAGGAGCTTGGTGGGTTATAGTCCATTGGGTCGCAAAGAGTCAGACACGACTGAAGCAACTTAGCACACGTGTAGCACGGATACAAGAAACATTCGCATTTATAAAGGAAACCTCCATTGTAAGAGTGTCTCTCTAGATGTACTAGGAAGAAGAAAATGATCAAATCTCTAGAAGATCTTATTAAAGGAGAAGGCAGTGATGTAAACATGTTTAACAACTTTACCCTAGTTTATTGTGTTTTTCCTGGTAATCTCCATATCTGATTCTAGTTTCATATTTTGTCCCTAACTGAAAATGTTATTTATTGTATGTTACTCAAATGACCTGGGTCTCTCCGAGGTATACATATTATAAAACATGTATTTGTTTTCCATCTGTTAATCTGCCTCATGTCAATTTAATCTCAGACCATTCAGAAGACCCTAGAAGGGTAAAGCAAAATTTCTTCCCCCTCAACAAGTATAAAACTGTAGAAAGATAGGGATTTGAACAGACTGTCTCAATGATCTTGTATTCATTTCCTTCCTCTTCTCTGTCTACAAATAACTAACCAACATAGATTTCTTAATTGGAGATTTATCTTCAAGAAGACTACCAAGACCTTCCCTTTGGGACATGTAAATTTTGCTCACCAAGAATGCTCAAAATGCTCAAAATGCTCCAAGCTTTTAATTAAAAAAATGTTTGGGGACTTGTAAATTTATTATCCGTCTTCATAAAAGTTGGAATTTAGCCTTGCTTTCTTGAAGAATTTTTATCATGAATAGTCATTATATTCTTGGCCTTGCATTTTAATTTTCTGATAGTCTTCATCAATATTTCCCCAATAGCTAAAATTATACCTCCATAATTATAAAGGTTTAGCTAATGTGGAGTATTGAAAAGACAATATAAGTCTGAAAGCAGCTTTATAGAACACTCAGTCAGTTCAGTCATTCACTTGTGTCCAACTCTTTGTGACCCCATGGAATGCAGCACTTCAGGCTTCCCTGTCCATCTCCAACTCCTTGAGCTTGCTCAAACTCATGTCCATTGAGTTGGTGATGCCATCCTACCATCTCATCCTCTGTCATCCCCTTATCTTCCTGCCTTCAATCTTTCCCATCAGGGTCTTTTCCAATGAATCAGTTCGCATCAAGTGGCCAAAGTATTGCAGTTTCAGCTTCAGCATCAGTCCTTCCAATGAATATTCAGGAATTATTTCCTTTAGGATGGTCTGGTTTGATCTCTGTGCAGTCCAAGGGACTCTCAAGAATTTTCTTCAATATCATGATTCAAAAGCACCAATTCTTCGGTGCTCAGCTTTCTTAATAATCCAACTCTCACATCCATACATGACTACTGGAAAAATCATAGCTTTGACTAGATGGACCTTTGTCAGCAAAATAATGTCTATGCTTTTTAATATGCTGTCTAGGTTGGTCATAGCTTTTCTTCCAAGGAGTAAGTGTCTTTTAATTCCATGGCTGCAGTCACCATCTGCAATGATTTTGGAGCCCCCTAAAATAAAATCTGTCACTGTTTCCATTGTTTCCCCATCTATTTGCCATGAATTGATGGAATTGGATGCTATGATCTTAGTTTTTGGAAATTCTGTAATTTCTGAATTTCTAATTTATGTAATTTCTAAATTACTAAATTCTAATTTCTAAATTTCTAAATATTAATTTCTGAAGTCTAAAATCTGCAGTTTCTAAATTCTGAAATTCTGTACCTCGGCATTGAATTAAATCTCAGACACAGAGTTTTGGGTGATGTTAAAAAAGATGGCTTTATTATTTTGCCAGGCAAAGGGGGCCATGGCAAGCTAATGCCTTCAAAACTGTGTGTTCCCAACTTGGAGAGGTTAGTGAGAAGTTTTATAGTAAAAAGTCAAAGAGAGTGTGATCAGCTCATGGATATTCTTCTAATTGGTTGGTGTTGAGGTAAGTATGCCTCAGCATCATTACCCTTCAGATTCCAACAAGTCTGGGATCTATGTGTTTGTGGATAGCATACCACCATTAATTGCGAATCTTTCCCACCTGGAAGAAGTTTTAGTATCTGAAAAAGCAGCTCAAAGATTCTGCTGTATGTGTTGATGGGGAATCTGGGCCTTGCCCCAAGACTGCATTATTGTTTCTCTTAATTGTTTCTTTCTCCCTTCTTTTATATCCCCCCACTTCCCTAATTAACAACTGCTTGAATCTGCCCCTTAGAACCCAGGGAAGGTCATGGAAGCTGAATGAAGGCTATTTTCTATAATCAAAGAAATGGACACAGAAAGACTTTGTGCCCAGGAGAACCACAGGACCCTGTTCATTAGCAAGAACAACTTTATTGGGAAAGCTGAGAGTCTATGTCTGACATCAGTCAGAATTCAGGCTTCTTTTATATTGAAAGAGGAGGTACAGGTTGGTTGTAAACTTTTTGGTGTTAAATCCTTTGTTCTTGCATCTGTCCACATAGGTCAAGTCACTATATTCCTATAAACCTCCAACAAGACAAATGTTATTCTCGGTTCTGCAACTTTTTATCTATATATGAATGGGAAAGTGTTATAATACCCTTAGTGATCAGAACCTTGAGAATAGGTTCCCCTGTATATTTAAGGTTATAGGCAACATTATTAATTCAAACTCAAAGCAATAGAATACAAAGGTTGAGGTAGAGGATATAAATATAATACAGGGTTAAATTTGTTCTTCATAGAAAAAGCAGGGGAAATTCAGAAAAAACATCTATTTCTGCTTCATAGACCATGCTAAAGACTTTGATTGTGTGGATCATGACAAACTGGAAAATTTTTAAAGAGATGGAGAAAGCAGACCAGCCTACGTGCCTTCTGAGAAACCTGTATGCAGGTCAAGAAGCAACAGTTAGAAGCAGACATGGAACAATGAACTGTTTCCAAATCGGGAAAGGAGTACATCAAGGTGGTATATTGTCACCCTGCTTATTTAACTTATATGAAGAGTATATCATGCAAAATGCTGGACTGGATGAAGCTCA